>NC_133009.1:33519617-33825269 GCF_048564905.1 Vicugna pacos
TGATGTGTGAAGGCAGGGGGAAGTGAGACTGGCGCGGCAGGACAAAACATTTCTGAAGGATTTAAAACACTAGGGTGAGGCCTTTATTATTCTCTTATAATATAATTCTTAAGGCTGAAAAATACTGTGATTTAAATGGTTTAAAGACTCTATCCTGCTTCAATCGGGGTGGGGGTGCTGATAAGAACTGTTTTCAATGAAACTTATTAAATGGATTCTGCCATGAAAATCAAGATACAGAAAGGCTTTGACTAGAATTAAGGTGCTGGTTTATGGAATGATAAATGGGCCCATTCTAGACGTATGGAAAAGTGAAGTTTGCTAAAACTTGCCTGAGTATGGCAGATGTGAGAGAAGTAAGACTCTTAAGTGAATATAGGATTCTGAATATTGGCTATTGGAAGAGACGTCGATACATTCTTTTCTCATTCTGAGTTGTAACGTCTAACTCACCTCACAAGTTTCACAGTATTTATTGATTCCAGAGCTATCACTGAAAATGTTCTTTGATATTTTATTACACATTTTAGAATTTCTCTTGCCTAAGGATATAAAAGTTCAAGCAAGTTGTTGATTAAAACAGTCTCTTCAAAGAGCAACACATTTGTATTTTGCACATCTAGTCAGTGATATTTTGGTATAAGAAGACTCAGCCGTTTAAGTCTGCAGAGTAACTAGATCCTTGAAGTTGAACCCAGGGTTATACTAAAAATATTTAACCATTTGTAGAACAGAGACACCGACCAACTAGAACAGAGTTGGTTTCAGGGAACTTCACGTCCATGTCAGAGTAAGCAGTTGAAATTTAAGCCACAGTCTCCAGATAGATTATCTCTGCGTCATCTGTTTGAGGACTCTGAGAAAATTAATTGGAGGTTTTAATTCTAATGTTGTGACCAGATAAAAACACCAGTCATGACTGAAGGTTACAGTCAAACAGGTGCTTTAATGGTCCTACGCTGAGCTCATAGTCAGTAACTTGACTTTAATTCCGCCAGAGTAAGAACAGAATGATGTTCTTTGTTCAAATTTACATAAAGGAATTAACTATAGTTTTTGAAACATAAGACCTCAGTGAAAACCTTTACTACCTTAAAAAATAAAAAATATATTTTGTTTTACCTGTGTTAATGTATGGAAGGAGATCAGGTCAATGAGTGCTTAATTTCATTTTCAGTTCCTTTTAAAACAGAATGCTGTGTGTTGATGAAATTCAGGACCATTGTTCCTGTTTTTTGAATGAAGAAAAAAAAATCTGGGACTGATTTCACTTCCTGCCTCTAACTCTTCTGTACCTGAACTATTTGTTAGTTTTAGAGCAGGTGGCTGTAACAGTTGGTTGTCACAATTACAGAGTTGCAGTAGCAAGGGAGGACACTTTGTTACTTTGGTTCAGTATTTAATTTATGATGGTTTAATATTGACAGGCGATAATGGAACAGATGTTAAAAGTGTGTAAATAACAAGTTAATACCATCTAGCACATGGAACTATATTCAATATCTTCTAGTAACCTACAGTAAAGAAGAAAAAGAAAAGGAATATATGCATGTATGTATACGTACAACTGAAACATGCTGTACATCAGACATTGACACACTGTAAGTGACTATACTTCAATAAAAAAGACAAAAAAAGTGGAGATATTTTACTCACACAGACTCTGTGTGGCCTTGAACAAGTCACCTAATCTCTGTAAACCCCACTCTTCATCTGTAAAATAAAAAATGATAATAGTACCCACCTCATAGGTTACTGTGATGAATATATTATTTATAGTATATACATACAGATAGTATTAGATAGAATACAGGAATATGACATATGACTGATGATTAAGAAGCATTATTATTTAGAATTAGTTAAATATTTTAAAGTAAATTTTTTTATGAAAACCAGGTAGTATAATAATTATTGTCAAAGACATTTTAATATGCAGACTTGCAGCCAGTTTTGGGTTTTGGTGATTCAGCTTTTCCCTCACTTTCTCTGCCCCTTTTTCGATCCAGCATAACTTAAAGTTCCTGCACCTTATGTAGTACGTATATATATATAATTTTTTAACAGTGGGGTCTTGAGCTTACTTGCTGTTGGGGGCAATATTAGATTTGGTCACTATTACTGAATTTGGCTGGAGACACAAATATATTGTGAAACAGTCTCCCTTCATGTGTTGTTATGTTCAACAAATCTAGAGGTAGTACTAGAGCAAAATAACATTAAAAATATCTGACTGGTGTCTTTTTCTCACCTTCGTAGACTGGCATTGAGGAAACTGTATTTCCCTTTGTAATGACTGTTACACCTGGTTTTAGACAAAAATCTACTAATATTTTTACCAAGTCCTATAAACTAAATCTGTGCCTAATGATTCAATGTATTTTGGTAACCTTTAAGAATCTGATGGAATTTATAGAACTTCACTTAGAAAAAGTGTACATATGTACATACAAAAACCATTTGTATATGGTGCTTATGTACTTAATGCCTCCCTTGAAAGCCATCTGTACGCCTGATCTATATAGAGACAAAATGGAGATGACATGCTCCAGCTACTGATAAGTATTTATAAAGTAAAATATTTAATAAAATAATTCATTTTATAATATACCTTATATAATTTATATTATGCAAAATACCATGCATATATTGTATATTTATAATACTTTCAATTACGTGCAATATTATACGTATATTGTATATATTATAATTGTGTATAAATATGTAAAGGTATATATCGATATACCGATAGAGTATGCATATGCATGTACATATGGAGAGATAAAAATAGAAAAGGAGAATCTGAGTAATGCAGATACCGTCTCTTCAAAATTTTTGTGTGATTATTCCTTGGATAATCGCTTTATATATGAACTTTATTTTATCAGTAGACACATCATTGTAAATAAGAGACCACTATATTTTCTTTAAGAAAAGATTCTCTATAATAACAATAGGCAAAAATCTATTACCAAATTAAATATATTCAGTGTATCATACATGGAGAGTGGTACTTCAAACAGCTACATTGAGTCTTTGCCTTTAAGCCCTAATTTTCAAGTGTATATATATATATTCACTGAGAAGATCTTGGTGAGCTTGGTAATTCAATTATGAAATGTTAATTGATTCTGAACTCTGTATGTTAAACTGTTAACCTATATAGAAATTGTAATTTTTCAAAAAATGAAAGTAATTCTTTTATTTCTGAGATTGTTTAAGTGATTAGGACCAGAAACAAGATACTAAAATACAATTTGTTTTAATACCCTAGTTCCTTTTGCCGTTGGGATATGTATAATTAATTACCTCTCTATCAATGAAACAGCACTGGCGAGTTTGCAATGCATGAGTAAATTGTCTTCTTTACGAATGTATCACGTTTTAAATTTCTATTTACCAGGAGCTTATCAGTTTCCCCTTTTAGTGCAGTAGTTTCATGTTACTGTTCTAACAGTTAAAATGCGGTAGTTTAGAAATCAGAAGCCCACTGCTGTGATTGGCAATGTGCCAAAAGTTCTGGCAGGTCCTTGCTTTTGAAAAATGTATGCCTTCAACGTAAAAAGCCTTAAGCAAATCTACAAAAGCCAAGGAAGCCTGGATAAAGGAGAACTGTGATGCTGGAGTTGGCACAATCATAGGTCTATTCATGTGGGAACAGCATATGTGACCCAAATGATAAAAGTCAGTAGCATGCCAATGACTGCATTCTGAAAGTTAAATTCAAGAGGAACTACTTCGTAAATTAGATTCTTTTTCTGCAGACATTTGCATTTCATTATGCAATGCACTTTGGAATGTTTAACTGTGCATTCACTAATAAGTAAGAAAACGTTTGCCCTCCTAAGGAAAGCCAGAGAAAAACACATATACTGTCTTACGTGAATATATATGTGAATATCCTTCATACATATCAGTAACTGGTAGGTTGAATTACAGCACAGTTAACCCGTGTGGTGCCCAGCACGGTGCCTCAGCGCAGTCTCCTTTCTACTGCGTCCAAGCCTAGTGGAAGGTTCATTTTGGCATAAGCAGACAGAAGATTTGTCTCCTTATTATACAGTCAAACTTCAATGGGTGGAAAAGTCATTTTGCTTTTATATTCTCTTCTTACTTGGAGGTTATGTTAGATAATGGTGCACATTTTGTAATTTTCTCTCTCTAAACTTTCCATTTACCAACAAGAATTACACATTTTAACCCCAGTCGTGGGTTTTTATGTGTGTATGGAAATCAACTTTTGAAGATTTCAGAAATTGTGGAGTATGTCTGAAGAAATAATGAATCTAGGTAACCTGATATTTGTAAGGGAATTTATATATTATATTCAATGCCTTGAAGTACAGCAGTCAAAAACATGACAGAATTTTGATACATATATATTTGTAATTAATTTGACTCTTACCATAATGAAGTGAAGTATATTTTTCTAAGAAACTTCCCCGAAGTGAAAATCTTTCCAAGACTTTTCCCTGATAAAACAGTTTTATTAGGTATATGTCACACACCGTACAATTCAAGTGCATGATACAATAATTTCTAGTATATTCACAAAGTTATGCAACCGTCATCCCCAAAAGAAAACTCAGGTTCATTATCAGACCCTCCCAGTTCCTCCCCACTCCCCCCCCCCCGCCCCAGCTGTAGACTGCCATTTTTTTTATAGATTTTCCTAATATGGACTTTAATACATATGGAATCTTATAATTTTTGAATCTTTATGACTTTTTTTCACTCAGGCATAGTATTTTCAAGGTTCATCTCTGTCCCTCGCATACTTCATTAATTTTTATCTCAATAATATTCTATTGTATTGACATACACCACTTTTTACTTATCCATTTGTCAGTTAGTGGAGATTTGAATTGTTTCCAGCTTTTGTCTCATGAATAATATTGATATGAACATTTGTGGGCAATTTTGTGAGCTGATGTTTTTCACTTATCCTGATGTTTTCATTTCTCTTGTTTGTGTACCTAGGAGTGAAGTTGCTGGGACACATGGTAACTTTATGTCTGACTGTTTGAGGAAATACCCCAACTCTTTCCCACCATTTTACGTTTCCGCCAGCGTATATGGAGGTTCGAATTTCTCCACATCCTCACAAATGCTTGCTATTTTATGTTTTGATTATAGCCATTCTAGTGAGGGTGGAGTGTTACTTCATTATGATTTTGATTTGTATTTTGATATTGGCTAATGTAAAGCAAATTTTGTGTTTATTGGCCATCTTTGTAATAGCTTTGCAGAAATGTCTATTCATCATCTTTGCTCATTTTTAATTCAGTTATTTGTCTTCTTTACTGAAATATGATAGTTCCTTACTTTTTTGTACGTAGTTTCCTTGTCAGATACATGATTTTTAGATATACTTTCCCATTTTGTGGGGTGATCTTGGCCCTTTCTTGAGGTGTCCTCTAAGCTCAAATTTTTTCAATATAATTAAGTCCAATTTATTTTTTTTCCATCGATTGTTTTTTGGTGTCCTTTTTAAGAAAATTTTTTGCCTAAATCAAGTTCACAAGGTTTAGTCTTATGCTTTCTTCTAATAGTTTTATAATCTTGGCTTATACATTTAGCTATATGATTCCTTTTGAGCTAATATTTATTTATGATGTGGAAGGTGTCCAACTTCTTTCTGTTTTGTATATATATATTTTTATTAAAGTATAGTCAGTTTACAATGTTGTGTCAACTTCTGGTGTCGAGTACAATGCTTCATTCATACATGAACATACATATATTCATTTTCATATTCTTTTTCACCATAAATTACTACACGATATTGAATATAGTTCCCTGTGCTATACAGAATGAACCTGTTATATATCTATTATGTATATATTAGTATCTGCAAATCTCCAACTCCCAATTTATCCCTTCCTACCTCCTTCCCTGCTGGTAACCATTAAGTTTGTTTTCTGTGTCTGTGAATCTGTTTCTATTTTGTAAATAAGTTTTTTTTTAAGAGTCCACATGTATATGATACTATATGGTATTTTTCTTTCTCTTTCTGACTTCACTTAGAATGACATTCTGTAGTTCCATCCATGTTGCTGCTGATGGCATTATTTTATTCTTTCTATGGCTGAGTAGTATTCCATTGTATAAATATATCACATCTTCTTTATCCAGTCATCTGTTGATGGACATTTAGGCTGTTTCCATGTCTTGGCTCTTGTAAATAGTGCTGCTGTGAACATTGGGATGCAGGTGTCTTTTTGAAGCAGGGTTCCTTCTGGATATATGCCCAGGAGCAGGATTCGTGGGTCATATAGTAAGTCTATTCCTAGTCTTTTGAGGAATCTCCATACTGTTTTTCACAGTGACTGCACCAAACTGCATTCCCACCAGCAGTGTAGGAGGGTTCCCTTTTCTCCACAGCCTCTCCAGCATTTGTTACTTGTGGATTTTTGAATGATGGCCATGGTGTGAGGTGATACCTCATTGTAGTTTTGATTTGCATTTCTCTGATAATTAGTGATATTGAGCATTTTTTCATGTGCCTATTGATCGTTTGTATGTCTTCCTTGAAGAATGACTTGTTTAGGTCTTCTGCCCGTTTTTGGATTGGGTTGTTTGTTTTTTTCTTATTAAGTCATATAAGCTGCTTACATTTTCCTAATTTTAGTTATGGCTCATCTTCAAAAACACATATGGCATCATTTCTATAAAACAGGACAAAATCTCATGATTTAAACACTGTTTTATATCAGGCCCTGTGGTGGGAGTAATGATTAATAAATAGTATGAATATATGATCATAAAGAGAATTATGCTTAGCTGTGACTCTGAAATTGTTTTATGTCATTGTATGGAAATGATAAATGTAATTTTAATGGAAGTTAAATCCAGCAATAATTTCAAAATCAATAAACATCATTATTGGGGTAAAATAATATTATGTGATTTATTGAGAATATGTAACATAATATTAGAACAAAGGTGATTAAATATTGACTTTCTACATTAAACATTCTTTCACATATAAACATATACTGTATGTATTAATCAGGGTTCTCCAGAGAAACAGAACCAGTTTTATTTATAAATAAATAAATATATATATCTTTGAGCTGCTTCTTTGCTATGATTTGAGGGCAGTGTCTACCAAAATATGCTTTCTCTAAAGGCCTACATTAGTCACTATTGGAATCATCCTTTTGTATACTGTATGGGGGTTTACAGATACAAAGGAGTACAAATGCAAAGAGATCCCCATAACTAAAGTAAAATACACTGGCGGGTTTTTAAATTTTTTTTTCTTTACAAAAATTATTACATTTGAGTCTTACTAAGTCATTGCAATTTTCTTCTCACATAGATAGATTATATGTAACCATTTCATTTATAAGGAAACTGAGACTCGAGATGAGGCTAAGCCAGGAAGCCTTCAGGAATAGACAGGACATGCACCCAGCTCTTCTGGTGGATGATCCAGCATGACTTCCTTGTGGTACCTAGCCTCTTCTTTCAGATTACAAGAATGCACTGGCAGGTTTCTTTATTCCATCAGCATATACTCATTTATCACATAAACTAACTGTGACCTGTTAAAGACCAAGGATATGAGAAAAGAGCATACTAAGTAGATAGTTTTTTAATTATAGTCAGTGTACAATGTTGTGTCCATTTCTGGTGGACAGCATAATTGTTCAGTCATACGTAAACATACTTTTACTCATTGTCATATTCTCTTTCATGATAGGTTAATACAAAGTAGAGGTTTTAATGATGCTTGACTAGTGAAGGGCTTAAGAGTTTAATACTTTAGTGTTCCTGTTTCTGCTTGAGCAGTTCAGGGGCATCAGAAGCATGTGGAAACAACAATGGTAGGGAGAATTAAGAAACGAAAATAAATCATTTTCACCATCATCATCATTATAATAATGATAAAATACTGAAGAATTTATGAGATAGACTTTTTTAAAAACCCAAACTAGTGAAGTATTAAAAAGTGATGACAAAATTGCTGAATGTATAAGGAGTTAGACACATTCATGTTGCATCATACTATAAATCGCTGTAAGCTTTCTGGAAATGTATTTGTAGATGTGTCAGATACATGTTAAAATATCTAATAATTTTTGACTTTGACTCAGTAACTTTACTCCATAAAATTTCTCAAGGAAAGATTAAAGATAGAACCAAATCTTTTACAAAAGAGTCATTTAATGTGAACTAATTTACAAAATATACATTTTTTTAGTATTTATATGAAATCAGCAAATTGGGAATAACCTAATCATCCCAAAATACAATAGAGTTGATAAAAGTATAATCAAATGAGTAAATGTTATGTAGCAAATAATATCCTTGTAAAAAGTGACATAAAATCATATTCATAAGAGAACAGTAAGAGGAAGTATACAAAAATTATATACATACATACATATTTAAAGAGTTATGTAGCTATAGATGATCATATTAAAATTTTATATAAAAAACACTAAAAGAAAACAAAATATAAACAATGATACTATTTTCAAATGAAGATACAGATACTTTTGGGTTTTAACATAAACTGTTTCTTTTTTTCAAATTTCTAAAATGATCGTATGTTACTTTTATAAACATTATCTATCATGCTGTGTACCTCCTGTAGGGACTATGAGGGAGGTAAGCTTTATGTAGGTAGGTTTCCACTTTCTTACCCTTTTGAGATTTTAGCTTCTCAAGTTAATGTTCATCGATTTCAATGTTCCTTCAGGATTCTTCTCTTAAAAGTATAAAATGAATACTTGAATCTGTAATTCTGCACTAAAGCGTTGATTTTCACTAGAGGTGCTAATTACATAGGGTAGTTTTGTTTTTTTTCTTTTAAACTTGGCAGCTTTGTTTTTCAGGGAATTCGTCTTTCATCCATTGTTGGAGTTGCCAAGGGAAGAGTGCTGTGATGTGTCAGGGGGTTGAGCGGTCCTATCCAGGCCCATTCATTCTACTTAGATGACATGTGATGTGACACAAGAGTAGCTTCATGCCCTTGATATTCTCCCCACCTAAATTAAAAAAAAAAACTGGCTTAAAGTCACTTTAAAGTGTCTCCTGACACTTGGACTGAATCTAACTGATTCTGCGTATGAATAGAGATGATGTTCTGGGGAATACTCAAGTCAGTTGGTGTGATTTAAGCTTCATTTAAACCAGTCTCTAAAGTGAGAGGTCTCCTCTTTATGTCTAATCTGGAGAGTGATAATGTAGATTACTATATATTTTTTATAAACCTGAGAGGGGCAACCTCTTGAAAAGCTTAAAAGGATGCTATTAAGTGCTATAGGACCCTAAGGACTTAAGGTAATTATCTATCATCATTTCCTTTAAATTATAATGTTATGTTCTAATTTATATAATAGGGCTTGGGGAAAAGATGTAACAATAGATGTAATTCTTGTCATGTCAATTAATATGAATAAAATTACATTTTAGTCTTCATTTTAGGAGGTTGTGCACTTACCCCAAAATAGAAAATTAAATTACTTAGATCTAAAGACTTAGGTAGTGTACACTTTAAAAATTCTATTTATGACATTATCATAATCAGTGTGGTAATAGATGTTTCAAATCCAGTCATCTAGTACAATAAACATTTTTTTCTGACTGTGAATGGATGATATTTTCAAATATTTCACAAAATAAGACAATCTAATGCCACTTTTGAGAAGACGATGAAGGGATAGATAAATTATAAGTTTGGTTTTGTAGTTTTTAAGTAGATGGGTAAAAAATCTTAAAATCTATAAATTCATGTGGTTTAACTATGCTTACAGAATTTCTAATTTTTATTCTTATGGCCTATTTAGCTAACTTCATGTCTTGAGGTCATTTAATCAAGTAAAATTCTTACTGAGATTTTTTTGGTGTATCCATAGATATTCTTCAGTTTGTCTAAATAGAGATGTCAACTCAAATACCTTATTGTATGTCCTACTACTTCCATTTTGGATGTGTAAGAAGCAGGGTAGGCTACAAAATCACAGTATTTAGAAACCGTCAGAGTGCTGAGGACCCAGAGATCTCATGTACAAAATTCCTGGGTTATAATCCCTGAGAACAGAGACCCATGGCTACTTTCCTTCTTGGTTGAGTGACAGGAGGACAAACCCACCACAGGGAAAAATAAGGACGAATAAGCTGATCTTTTCATGAACTCACGTTAGCATGTGCATGTGCATGCTGAAATGACAAGTAAGTGTCCTCCGCCCCAGAGTGAGTCTGTTGTCACCCACCCACATTCCCAAGGGTTTCACACCAGGTCCACAGGGAGGCAAACCAAAAGCTGGGAGCAGGGCTGGAGAGCTGAGATACACCCTTCTGATTCGCACAGGGTTTTCCCAGGAGCAAGGCAGCAGTTTTCTGCAGAACAGCTCAGGACTTGCCCACACGTACCGCAGTGAACTTCCGTTGTCTCGGGCAGGGCAGAACTGCTCAGAGAACCTCGTTAGACCGATATCTTGACTAATGTGCAGCCACTTCTGAGCCTGACCCGTAAGAACCTCCCACTGCATTCATCCCTTGACCTCATCCCTGATCTGATGGCTGGACAGTATCAGAGCATTTCCTGATGTGGGTCTAGTCAGTATGGGGCAGAGATACCTAGCCCTTACCCTGCTCCATCACTCACACGCAGTACCCATTAGAGTTTATGCGAACGACAAGTAACCATCTCCTGAATTAATCACTAAAACTCAGTGTGGACCTGTTATAGATAGCTCCTTGTACTCTCCCAAGTAGTATGACACTTTGTATTTTTCATTGTTTTATGGCAATAGACAAATTAAAAAGTATAAACATGGCATTTCTTCTCAACTTTCACTTCTTGTGGAAATCTTGTTACACTTTTATTATAATTCTGTGTTCATTGTGCTTTTTGTTTTCAGTTATGTGTCTCCTTGTTCTATATATGTTATCCCACTTTGTTAGGAGAGATACTTTTTTTGTATCCTATATGGTGCTTAGCAATACTATGTGTGTAGCTAGTGACTGATGGATATTGTAATGATGGAACAAATGAAATGAGTAGATACCTGAATACATTACTCGTTTAGGTGATCATGTTAATATATTCCATTTTTTATACAGCAAGCATCACGTAACTGTCATATTTACATTGTCTTACATTATGGAAAAAACTCAAAAAGGTACACAAAGATCTAAAGCAAAACACATAGAAAAGAAAAGTATCAATAGTTTTTGGTAATTATTTTTATTGAATAATCAAACACTTATTAAAAGGCTTCCATATTGAAGGCACTGGGGATATGGTGGTTACATAAGGATATAAACACATCTTTGCCAATTATATAGCCTGGTTAGGAAATCAGACAAGTAAAAATTACTCACAGTGAAGATGACATTACTAAGAAAGTGCTATTCTAAAAAAAAAAAAAATCTCACCATCGAGTACAAAGACTGGAAACTAATCTGAACTGCTCATAGCATAAAGATGGTTTAAGAGGAAATCTCAGAGGAAGTGAATTTCAGCTGAATCTCAGACATTCTGGTCCGCAGAAGAGGGGGGAGAGTTTTCCCGAGCGAAAGAAGCAGCACGTGAAAGGGCATGACGGTGGGAGAGAGAGCAGCACCTTCTCCGGGAAGGGTAAGATTTCAGAATGTAGCCAAGAACTGTGACAGGCATAGTCGGACCCTGAAGTGCTGAGGATCTCGTTCCAAGGTCTTTGGATGTTAATCAGAAAATCATGCATTAGATGTAACTGGCATAGTTTAGTCTGCTGTGTGCGGTGATCACTTTTACCCACTTCTCACTATGTCCCACGGCCCTGTAACCCACCGTGACAGCCTCATCAGAGGAATCGAAGGCTTCCTAGCTGTTGTCTCTTGTTAATTTTGTTTCCCTGCAGTCTATTTTTTTATGTAGTAACCAGAGCGTTTTGCTGTAAGTTTAGTCTGATAATATTCCTCCCCTGCTTAAACACTTCCAGTAGATCACAGTGAAATTCAAATTTGAAAATAAAATTCAAATTTTCCATGGCTTATATGAACAGGACACTGTCTGCCACCCTAAGGCCATATCCTACTTTTCTTATTTACTATTTTCTTGCTGCAGTGGACCTTCTCTTCTTTTTTAGTTAAAAAAAAAAAAGTATCTTTTTTTTTTAGGTGTCAGATGCACAGATTGAGAAAAATGCCCTTTTAAGTTCAAAGCACCTTGTAAGCACCAGTCTATGCAAAATCCATGATTAGTTTTCAGTCATTAACTCATTCATTCATTCATTCATTCTACTGATTCAAATTTATAGCCATCCCCTACTATAGTCTTCCCATATAAAAATAACCATTCTCATATATTTTTTATTACAATATATTCTTGCAGAAGGGGCTCTATTATTTTGGGTGCATAGTCTTGTTGCTATTTTTATAAATTTTGTCTTGTTATATATCTTCTTCAAGTAAGAGCTTTCTTTATTAATATACATCCATCTTGCTAATTGTGCATCTAATCTATTGCCCTGGGCAATAAACGTGTTCCTTCTTTCTTTAAGGTATGGACGGTTTTTAGTTGCTGCTTCTAACATGCTAGGTACTCATTAGTGGTAGCAGACAGGTCAGCTTCAGTGAAAAGAAAACTCATGTTGAGCAAAGCCACTTGCTAATGTGATTGAAAGGACATGTTTTTGTTTCAAAACGGTAGTGGTCTCCTCTGTAACTTTTCTTTTCATATTTTCCATCAATTCAGTAGTAAATAGGAACTTCCTCAGAGACTTTGAACACCTTTGGCTATACTGGATCACAAAATAGAAAAAACCAATGCTCAACATCTTACCTGAAATCATCGTGGCATACACATTCACCCAAGACACCTGGCTGAAAGGATGGTGGTATGGAAGGTAAGGGCATTTTTGGAAAGGTGAGCAGCAGTTCATGTAACTTGCCTGGACTTCGGCACAAGCTTATCCTCGGCCTTCATAAGCCAGCTCTCCTTGATCAGGAAATGCTAGAAATGCCTTAATTTGTGGCTTTGTTGGTCAGATTATTCACAACGCATAGCGGAAAGCTTGGATCCCACCGTCTATTTGACTTCATGACCAGGCATGTAGTCTCCACTACAGTCTGGCAGCAAACCAAGAGTTATTTCCCATCTCTAGCAAGTGCATCTTACTCGACAATCTAGAAATACGGGTCATTTCCTTCTGAGTTTCCGGCAAGGAGGGAGGATGAGCTGTTCGTGAAGCAAGTGGACCTGTGTGATGGCCTTGGGGAGGGTGAGATAATTCGTGTTGCTGCAGAATAACATGCAGCCACAGTTGGAGAACTGGTGTCGGTCACACGCGGCTGCCGCCCCTGCTGCTCTCCCTGCGCGTTGGGCCAGACTTCTAAAGCATCGTCCGTTTTAAGAGTTGCACAGGGCCTGCTGCAGGCTCTATAATATGTGAAGTAAGAGCAGCATGCCTGGGAGAGCAGTTTTTATCAAGGTCAGCATCTGCTTACAATAGTAATTCATCAAGACCCAATGTTTTTCAGAATGTCTAAAATGAAGACATTAGATCCAGTTAATAGATATTTACCAAAACTTTGTAGGTGACAAGGATTGGAAATACTGGATTAATTCCCCCAAACTGGGAAACTATGCAGACACCAAGGCCACAATTAAGCTTCACTGTCCGGCTTGAACACCCTGGGCACCCCGGGCCGCTTGCTCTCGGGCCCTCCCAGGTGCAGCAAGGTTTCTGAGGGAGTCGGCGATGGGTTCACCTCTTCCTCCTGGGATCCAGCTCTGGGATGTGAGGCACAGGGCTTCTTCTCGGAGACCTTCAGCATATCTGCTGTGCTTACATTCTCTGTTGTCTCCAGCTCCTCCCACGCCACCCCAATTCCAAAACAGAGCAAAGGAAAATCATCTTAGTTACATTAAAAATATCATATTGCATTCTTAAAAAATGGTTAGAACAGAGAAGGCAGCCAGGAACTATCTCTCTCTGCATGGTCTTTTTAGAGTTATTTGGTATCTCAGTTTACTTATGAATTGTCTTCATGTTAAACTGCTGGATGCAGCCCTGCGTCTGGTCCTACGGCCAAACTTTTCTTTCTTTCTGAAGATGGAAGATTTGGGGAAGGAAATCTAAGAATAACACTGTCATAGGTATTAAAATTACTTGACTTTTTTAATACATTCAAATAATCCCGAAATATGAATTCTGAAGAGGAATAAACATGAAATGACTTTTAAGTTTATGAAATCAGTTTCTAAACAGAAATATTTTAAAAGAAAAAGAGAAAATTAATAGACACATAGTTTCATTGTAAAAAATACCATTATTTACAGACTATCATGTGATAATAAAATTTTACTAAAGAGAACCTGTGTTATAATTTGAAATGGAAAGTAATATTTGAGAAGATCAGAAAGTAACCTATAAAATTAAGCTGGATAAATGTTTCATAACAGTAGAATGGCATCAAATCAACGGTATTTTAGGATGCCCTTTAGAAAAGCAAACTGGATTAAACAGCAATTTCTGTTGGAAGGAAAATCAAATTCTCCCACTCTAATATAAATGAGCAGAGGATTTCTCCGAAAGCTTTTAATCCACTCCAGCAGTCAATCTTCTTACAGAGAGAGCTGCCCTACTATTTAGACATTCTAGGTAAAATTCTACCGGAATTAATAGTGGTTGCATTGTAATAAGAAAATAAGAACTGGTCTATATGTGTAAATTCTACTCCTTTAATTGTGGAAGGAACGTCTGATAAAGTCCATTACGAAATAAAAAATGTGCATAATGCTAGCAAGTCCATTCTGATCAGAGTACACGAGTTGTTCTTTCTGGTTGAAATGTCCTCGTCAGAGACACTTAGTGTCAGTGGGTGGGACGTGGCGAGCGCCCTCTCCCTTGATGAGCTCACATAAAACAGCTCAGCGGTTAAACACCTTAAACCTTGGCACTGGGTCTCCACGGTGTGGCCTCCCTGTCCTTACTGCTGGAGCGCGCAGTAGCCCTTGTGCTGTCCAGATGCTCTCTCCCTTCCTCCTCACGGTCCTCTGGCCTCAGCCACTCGATTTGCCTCAGCCCCTCCCTGTCCCTCAGCCCACTCAGGGCTCTGGCTGCAGAGAGTCAATCATTTACAAGTCAGTTACGGGTAACCACGCTGCTTCCTGTGCCGCGTTCTTGCTTTATGGGTGGGTCATGGGAGGGAAACCTGGGCCCCTGCGCTGGCCCAGCTCCAGGGGATTTTTCCACCCAACAAGCAGATACGTTATATCCCCAGGTTTACCGTCCTGAAGTACTTTTAGCCGAGTGGCCTTGTTTTAAATCTGTCCCGGTTGGATTTTCTCCTGCCCCAAAGTGCATTCCCTTCTACTTGTATTCAGTGTTCCAGGGAAAAGGAGTTTGTAAAACAGCTGTCTCACCATATGTTTCATACAAACTGAGTTAACAAAACAGAATTGTGTTTCTGAAATGATTGCACTTCTGACACATCAGGAAATACACTTCACTTTCCACAAGCTCTTGTTTGTATTATTTTCTACCTTTTTTTTAAAATCTCATGATTCTTCTTTCTTGCGGGTCATGGTTTAGCAACTTTCAGTCCTTCTTTTGACTGTTTATAGATTTCTTTCAACATATAGTATGTTGTTCATTGTCAATCAGTCCAAATTATTTTCTAATTTCCATTATATACTTTTTTCTTTAACTAGTGGATGGTTAGGTCATATATGATCGTCCATCTCCTCCCCCCAGTTTTTTTTTTTTTCGCTTGTCATGGTCTTAATTTAATACTAATACTTATTCATCTTCCACCATGGGTGGGGTGGAGAGGTGCTCGAGAGGGCGGGGTGCCCACCGGTACGTGAGCGGGGAGATCAGCGCGTTCGGTGGGGCGGTGGAGAGGGCTTTGGGACGTGCAGAAGCAGAGGTCTCACATCCTGGTCTCTGTGGCCCCCTTTGGCCGCTCTCCTGAGGAGTCCTGGGAGCAGAGTGTGAGCTGGCTCGCTCCCACCTCACCTTTCCCACCATGTTCCAGTATCAAGGAAAATTTATTTGCAGTACCATATAAGTCACCTATATATCATACTTAAACTGAGGGGGTGTATTTATCAAGTTCTATATTTTGGAGGTAAAGCTGGGTGTCCTATTATAGTTGCTACTTTAGCTCTGGGATTTCCAAGTTGGTGTTCAGGTCCCAAGAGTCTGTCAGCACAGGAAGTGTGGTACAGCAGATAAAGATTCTGTTTCTGCAGGATTTTCTCAGTTCTTACTCTCACCCAAAGTCTGACATGGTAATTCCTTAATATCCTGCCACTTTCTCATTTTCGTTAAAGATTTTAAAAAATGTATTTTACAAACAATTGTATTGGTCTATTCATGAGATTTGGCTCAAATACTCCAACCCGTGATTCCCTCCCTGCTCCCAGAAGGAAGTACACTTGCTTCACTTTTATTGGAGTTGTCCAATCAAGAGATGTTGGCGGACTTGTCACGGGATGTTAGCCAAGTGATTAGATTGGGCACTGAGTAAGTGATACTTGTAATGCGCGATGGGGACTATGGTGAAAGAGATGGAGAATTCAGTTTCAATGAATGTCATGCTTACAAAAAGTATATGCATTTCTTTTTCTCTTTTGTATTTTTTTCCTTACATACCCATATTACGTTTGTATAGTATGGATGCAATGTCTTCTGCCATTTTAAGCTTACTATTCACAGTTTCATGAACTTCCCAACTCTGTCCTTCATTGCTTCATATTATTTTGAGGATTTTGTTTATTCTGTTTGTTTCCATCTCCTGCTGGAAATTGTCCCCTGACGTCTGATGCTCCTTGGCTATCGGATAGCGTTATGATCTAAAAAGTTCATTTTAGACTCTGGATATGTGGAAGGGGATTGCTAGTCCTTAGTTCTGGCTAGCGGATAATGGGGAGCAAACTTTAATGCTAGTATCTACAGGTTTGTGTGTGTGTGTGAGCTGGCCATGTCTCCGGGAAAAGAGGACCATGTAAGGGAAAGGGCCTGTCGTCTCACTATTCTGATTGCAGATGTTTACCTAATCCTGCTGTTTTTGGCGTAGGAACACACAAGACTTCTCATCTCTGACTGATGTCTATATTATAGAAAATTTGATTTTCAAATTCTTCATGGAATAAACTTTTCAATCCTGTCACAGTGAGAAGGGGCTGTTTTATAGGACACAAAGTAATAGAAGGAATTTAGAGTTCAGATGGTCCTTAATCAAAGTTTTAACCCTTCAGTTTTGTGTCTCTGTCCCACATCACCTCTGTGTTAGTGACTACAAATTCCCTTCTACATACCCACAAGCTGGACTTACTGAGTTTTGAAATAAAGATTGCATTTTCTAGTTTTTCCTTGAAAAGCTAATCTTTATCCTTAGAAAGTGTTATTTATCCATAGTCTTAGCAGTGAGAGGCAGATGGACACATGTGGCGTTTTCAAGACATCTGCTTTAAAGTTGCTGGCTCCACCAGATTAAGTCTTTTTGCCATGTTTTTGTTGCTCCACCTTCTAACCTGCTGTGTGGCTGTGACGACTGAGATGCCTGCAGCCATCTTAGACCATGAGGTAAACTGAGGATGGAAGCAGGACACTGGGATGATGAAAAAGAAAGTTGGAATCAGGTGTGTCACATCACCACATAAGCCCGGGACTGCCTACCTGGATTAATTTTTTTAATGAACGAGAAGTAACATTTTATCTTGATTTAATAATTGTATTTGGAGTTTTGAAGTTACATATTCTTGAACCTGACTGAATGCGAAGTCACTGTCAGTGATATTTGCTGCTTCCGGTTCCTGAGGCCTTTCCCGGTTCTGTGACACAGATGTGACCGCTCTTCATCCTGCTTCTCCTGACGCATCAGGTTTTCTGTTATTCCTGATGCCAAGTTAGTCATCTGCCAAGCATAGTTCTCTCCCATCTTTGTTTTGTTGTCACTGTGTTTTGGTTTTTGTTTTGTTTTGTTGCATCTTTTGGTTATATGAGTGATGCTGAGGGAAGAGTCAGGTGAAATACTTGGTATGCTATGTTTCACAGTATCATTATTAACTCGTAAAAATAATTATGCTGACGAAATAGCCATCTGAGTTTGAAATAAGCTCTGCAGATGCATCCTGTGGTTCGGTGGGAAAATTACCGCCACCACCCCAGCCTCTACTCACTGCCCAAGGTGCCCACATCCTCATCCCTGGAGCCCATGAATGTGCTGCGTTGCGTGGCAACGGAGAACTAAGATAGCAGATAGAATTGAGCTTGCAATCACCTGACCTTAAAATGGGCGAGAATATTCAAGATTATGGGAGTAGGACTGCTGTAAAAGCAAAGGTCCTTAAACACGGAGGGCGGAGGCAGAGGAGTCAGAGTCAGGCGGATGCAGCACAAGAGAGGGGTGGCCGGCCGCTGCTGGCCTTGAGGCGGAGGGGGAGGTGAAACCTGGGAAGCACAGGCAGTCCCTAGAAGATGGGGAGAGAGCAGGTCCTTCCGTGAGAAACCCAGCCCCGCCGCCGCTCTGACCTGAGCCCGGCGAGGCCTGGCACTGCGGGAGAAGTTGTGCTGTCGGCCACTGCGTTTGTGGCAGGTTGTGAAGGCAGTCGCTGGGAACACCGCCCTGTGTTTCTCCTTGCCTCATACACACGCTTCTTCTGACACCAGGTGTGTGGGGTTTGCCCCCCCTACCCAGCAATTTTCTGTGACACCAGCTGGGAGTCCTGCAATTCAGTTCAGTTCTGATACTTAACACACCTAGAATAGATCTCCTGGGTTCGTGGCTCAGTCCCATAAAATTGTCCCCCATTCAGACACCAATCACAGGTGTAGGTCCCAGGTTATCTGTAACTTCTGTCTGACTTGGCTGCAGATCGGAAGTGTCCATGACTCCCTCCTCAGACTCATCATTTGCTAGGAGAGCTCAGAGAACTCGAGGAAACACTTGTTTACCAGTTTACGATGTAATTAGAAGATGCAATAAAAGATACAGGTGACCATCCGGATGCATAGATACAGAGGGCTGGGTCTAGAAAGGTCCAGGGTGCAGGGTTTTCTGTTCTCGTGGGGTCGGGCTGTGTCACCCTCCTGGCATCCTTCCTGGATGTGTTCACCAACCAAACCTCCTGCGAGGGGGATTTTCATGGAGGCTTCACCACGTGGGTGTGACTGAATAGTGACTCCATGTCCAGCCCCTCACTGGAGAATTAGGAGGTAAGACTAAAAGTTTTCCACTTCTGATCATACTTTGGTTTTTTCGTGACCAGCCCCAACTCAGGAACCTGCCAAGGGTTATCTCCTTGGAACAAAAGATGTTCCCTACATTGAGGAAACTAAAAGGTCTTAGGGTCTCTGTGTCAGGAACGTGGTCAAAGACTAAACGTTAGAACAGAGATTCTCCTGGCTTCCCTGTTTACAAAGGTTTTGGGAGCTCTTTCATGAAATGGAGGCAAATATCAATATACTTTTTTTTTCTGTTACTTCACAAGTAGCGGTAAGACACTAATACGCTAAGTTTTACTACTCCTTTTATCACAGTTAGACTTTTTGTTGTTGTTTTCTCCAATCCAATTAAGAAGTAGTAACAGGATAAGGTATTTTAACCAACAGCAAAACAGGTAAAAAATTGTATCTTTCCCTGGGTAAGGCCTGGGTTTTACAGTCTGCCCTTCATAACTGTGACCGAGTGACCATTTCAGTTTAATTCCCAGAACACTGCAGCCTCGGAGTGCTGCGTTCTCCTGTCCTGGCTGTTGGTGTTTCCGAAAACACTCTCTGACCTTTCTTGTTTGTGCTTGAGATATTACCTTGTTCACTTACAAAATGGTGAGTCCTCTTTAAAAACCAGCTCTAATTTTTCTTCCCTTTCAGTGTCCTGGTTAAAACCTTCAAGTTAAATTTATTGATTTGTAATGTGTCCTCTTACCACCTCATGTTAACCATTTAGATAAAACTTACAGAAGCGCTTTATGACACCATGATTAAACCATTGCGGAGCAGCGAGGGTAGTGCCTTCAGCATCCCAGATAAAATTTCTCTAAGTAAAATCCACAGACAACAGAAGAACGTTTTAGTTTCAATTTGAGATGTGCTTTCAAATCCTTTGAAGAGACAGTAAGAACACTGAAATAATCAACAGTGGTTGCTCTGCCCTTTTTTATGATCACTGTCACCAGTTTTCCTCCCTGAGCAGGACCTCAGTTCTTTATCTTTTCTGTGAACACACCCTGGAGAACCCCAGAGCATAGCCTTCCTCTTGGACCATCCATCTGTACTTCCCCTCCTGAGCTCACCTGTCTCCATCTGAACGCTAGCCACAGGCACCTGACCTGCCTTCACACTGGCTGCGTCCTGTTACTGTCAGCTCTCTCTCCTTCACGTGGAGTAGAGGAGGGGAGACGAAAATGGACCTTCATATACGTTTGCCCTCAGGGTGTGTTAGCATGACGGTAATGAGGCTTTTTATATTGCCCTGTTGAACAATCCTCTGGTCATCTTCTGTCTGATTTTTATGGTAAAAGAGTATCGATGTGTGACTGTAATCTGACTTGTGTTTGACTCTGGAGGAGGAAGAAACAGAAAGCAGCAAGGTCCCCGCTCAGCCCCAGTTTGCTAGTTCGTTAACTTTCACCTACTGGATGGATGAGCTTGTTGAAGGCGGACACTACCTGATGCTCATCTTTACGTCCTTAGCATCTAACACGTGAAAAACACTCAGGTCCTTCATTTATGTTTCCCACAGTTTTAAGAACATATTTATTATTTATATAAATATATACATTTAACTAGTTCAAAATAAGTTGGGTTTATGTTAGCCAATAATAATACCTGTGGTACTTGTAGTATAAAATTTGAAAGTAGTTAGTCAAAGGCATTCTTAAATCCTCATTAGAATGCTCTGGAGTTTGTAAATGAGTGTGTATTTTAGTTTGCAAATTCTTTACATAGCTGGAGTGAAGATCTTCTTTTCCAAGTAATAAAAGCTTGCCACCACTTTAATGACTCAGCCAAATAGTATTTTGAGTGCTCAGAAAAAGGTTACAAAATAAAGTTGCTAAAATATAAATTTGCCTTTTTCTCAGAAGCACACTTGCATGTCACTGCACCATTTTCAAGTGCTTTTTAAAAGAATCAACCTAATTGACATGGCATATGCTAAAAAATTGTATGCCTTCACATTTTTGTAAGAAAATTAATCAAAACATCAAGGCATCTTCCATTTTATGACAGTAATTTCACTGCTATTCAGGAGAAAATACATTGTCACTCTCTGCAGTATCGCCTAACACACTGATTTGGTCCCTTTAAGTGTTTGGCTGGCTTTTAAATGTATATCCAACATGATGCAAAAAAAAAAAATCTAAAGAAAGTTATGCACTGGTGAGTTTGCTCTCAGGTTTGTAGACCGACCTCCTAATCAGTCACTTGCGAACAGCCTTGAGAACCTACCACCATGCACAAGGATTATTACGTTCTGGGTTTCGGTCTACACTGAAGAGTTTTGGCTGCTATTGCAGGTTGGATTTCCTGGGATCTGTGAGATCGAGCTTCCAGTGGAGGCTGAAGTGGGGATGATCCTACAAGGTTGTCCCAAATTGGGGAAAGGATGCAGGGAATTTCTACCCCACGTGGATCAGTCACCGGATGCAGGCTGTCCCGAGAAGGGGGTGCGTCCTTGAGTGAAGATACTCTTTTCAAAGAGGCAACAATCCTCAAGGTTGTTGACAGTTAAAAGCTATCTGCCCGCAAAACTCACATAAGCTGGAAAATAGAAGGCGTGATGATTGACAGAAAGATCTAGAAAACAGATCCTTAGTAAATGAGTATTGATTCTACCCATCTCTCTATTTGAAGTAATAAAACATAAAACACAGAAAGGCATTTTTATTGATAAAACAGACAGGCTTAGATTATTCCTTAGTGTGCTGTATTATTACTCATTTAGTGCATCAAAATTTTTAAGATACAGACAAATTCTGTCTCGGTAGTTTTTATGTGAATGGTTCTGTGTGAGTTGGCCAAGTTAATGGATTTGACCCTTCTTACTAAAAGTAATGGACTGATATCAAAGCTTAAGTAGAAATGAAAATCTAAATGTCCCTGTAAAATACAAATTTGAATATCCAGCTGGTGATAATATCACTTTAAGTTAAAATTAGTTTTAGTTCCTCCAAATGTATGATTTTGACCTTCTCCAGAGTTCCTTTGTGCAATTCATTTTGTCTTTAATGAAAGGAGAATGTTAGGCAATTTTTAACACTCAAGAATCATGGATTTCTGTCATCTGCATATTTTACTTAATAGTTCATTCCAAACAGGCAAAATGATTGAATGGTTAATTATTTCTGTAATTCTTAACTGTATAATTATTGTCTATGATTTTTCATCAAATATTTTATGTGATTAATTGAGTTGTATTTTATTAGCAGCCCTTTGAATTTTATGAATTTCTTCTGAATCAGTGGGTCACTTTGGGAATAACCAGCCAATGCTGTTATAAAACATTGAAACTATTTGCATTTGATTCACTAATGATTCATTAGTAATTTCAGCAAGAAAGCTGCTCTATATGCCATTTCTACTCTGCAACCTGTTTTTTTAAAGTGCCATGTTTGAACACAGAAAATTCAGTGATTCAGTATATGATCTGAAGTTAAAGCAATAATGTTAATAAATAATACTATCAAATGTATTTGCAGAAAGAGGAAATAAAATTTCCTAAGAGGAAGTGATACTGAAATCCAAATAAATAAAAAACATCAGTTACTTTAACCTGAAGTTGTTTCTCCTTGAGATTCCTATTGCTGAAACTTGAAATGTATACTACGCAGTCGATGAAAATGCATTCCTTTTAAAACCTCCTCGGTGGCCATGCCAAGAATGGAGAATGTGGTCCGCTTCCGTTCCAAACTCCAACACATCTGACAGGCCTGGCAAGGCGGAGAGATTCTGGTGAGCTCCCCCACTCTCACGCACAATGGCAGCTAGAAAATGGATGTGTTCTGCGGCTTTTTTCTTTGCTCTTTGCCAACTTGCAAATAGTCTCTTTTGATAGAAATTTGGAATGATCTTTGAATGCAAAAGTTAAACATTTTGGAGAACATATTTGGCTTTTAAAGATACTTCTATGAAAGACTGTAATTAGGGCCTCAATCATATGGTAAAAATTAAACATAAAAAAATTTTTCAAATGTATCAACAGTATATCAATATACTTAAAGAATATATTAGATTTTCCCATAGCTAATTTTGAAGCACTGAATATATGACAATAGACCTAGACTATTTTAGACAATGAAAAATATACAGAAATATTTACTATTTGTTTTGTGATTTTTGACTATTGCTTTTTCAATTTTTTTTAATTGAAGTACAGTTGATTTACAATGTTGTTTTAGTTTCAGGTGTACAACATAGTGAATTAACATTTTTATAGATTGTACTCCATTTAAAGGTATTATAGAATATTGACTGTATTTCCCTGTGCTGTGTGTTACATCTGTGTTGATTATTTATTTTACATGTAGTAGTTTGTGTTCCTTAATCCCATACCCCTATCTTGCTCTTCCCCGCTTTCCATCCCTCACTGATAATCTCTAGTGTTTTCTGTAACTGTGAATCTGTTTCTATTTTGTTACGTACATTCATTTGTTTTACTATTTGGATTCCACATATGAGTGATAGCATACAAGTATTTGTCTTTCTCTGTCTGACTTACCTCACTTCACATAATACCCTCAAGGTCCATCCACTTTGTTGCAAATGGCAGAATTTCATTCTGTTTCCTGGCTGAGTAGTGTTCCATTATATATGTACCACATCTTCTTTATCCGTTCATCTGTGGATGGACACAGGTCTCTTCCATATCTTGGCTTTTATAAATAATGCTGCTTTGAACATTGTGCTGCATATATATTTTGAATTAGAGTTTTGACTTTCTTCAGAGATATACCCAGGAGTGGAACTGCTGGATTGTAGGGTAGATCTATTTTCAGTTTCTTGAGGAACTTCCATACTGTTCTCCACAGGAGCTGGGCCAGTTTACATTCCCACCAGTGGTGTAGGAGGGTTCCCTTTTCTCCACATCCTTGCCCACATCTGCTATTTGTAGACTTTTTAATGATAGCCATTCTGACAGGTACAAGGTGGTGTCTCATTGTGGTTTTGATTTGCATTTCCCTTGTGAGTAGCAACATTGAGCATCTTCCAGTGCCTGTTGGTCATCTGCATTTCTGCCTTAGAAAAATGTCTGTGCAGTTCTTCTGTCCACTTTTTAATTGGGTTCCTTGTGTCTATTTTTTTTTTTGATACTGAGTTTTATGAGCTATTTATATATTTGGGAGTACTAACCTCTCCTTGGTCATATTATTTGGAAATACTTTGTCCCATTCAGTAGGTTATCTTTTTGTTTTTTCCATTGTTTCCTTTGTTGTATAAAATCGGTCAAGTTTAATTAGGTCTCATTTGTTTGTTTTTGTTCTGTTTTTTTTGCCTTTTCCAAGACAGAGCCAGAACAGTAGTGCTGAGATTTACGTCAGAGTGTTCTGCCTCTTTTCTCTTCTAGGAGTTTCATGGTCTCAAGTTTTCCTTTTAGGTCTTTAATACATTTTGTGTTTATTTTGGTATGTGGTGTGATAAAATATTTAATTTCATTCTCTTACATGTAGTTCTCCACTTGTTTTTGACTATTATGCCATTCACAGGAATAAAAGCAAGTTCTGTAAGACTTTTTTTTAACTGATTTAGATGATATTACTTAAATTATAAGTGTATGAACATGAGCCAATTTAAAATATATTCATGGAAATTAAGTCCATATCATCCTTACATCAAAAGGAGATATCTTGAACTTTGAAAAGAGGTATATATCATAAAAGAAATATTAGAAAATGTTACTTGATATTTTTGGCTTCAGTATTCATCTTTATGTGAACATACACTCAAGTATAAACAAGAAACTGTTTGGATGCACATAAGCATTGTTTGACTTTTTTACATTTAGTTCACGAGTGATTTCCAAGATGTTTTTTTAAATAATCAATTGATGTTTACCCCAAGACTACAAATTAAAATATTATCCACCACTGATTTATTTTTTATAGAGGTTTCAATTAAGTTGCAGGGGTAATTAGGCAAAGTAAATTGCTACCCATGAAAGTCAATTTAAGAGGTGATTTTTTTTTAATTTTTCAGGGAACAATAAGCCAACTATTTGAAACAGATAGAAGATTAAAACAAATCAAAGCATATGGAAGATTGTCTGTAACAAAGAATAAACAGAGACAGATGCTCTTAACAATCAGAAACCTCCGAAAGGATTGATATTTCAATTCTAAATGGATTCTTTTGAACAATTATTACTGTTAACATTAACTTACATTCTAATACAGAAATTTACAAAGAAAGACTAAACTAGTGCATGTGTTTAAATTTTATCTTATCTTAACTTCACAAGATTTCCTGGATCTACAATTTGCTGTTCTTTGACATTTGTTCCTCTTTTTTCCTTTCCTTTCCTCTTTTTTCCATCCCTCTCCCTTCTATTCTTTTCCTTCATCTTTCTTCTTTCTCTTTCCTTCCTTCCTCCCTTCCTGTAATGTTTCCTTAAGTGTGTTTACTTTGGGACAGTTCACGCATTACAGATTAAAAAAGGCTGTGGCTTTTTGAGACTTAAGATGACCCTAGTCACCAATTACCTACAGTCAGAATGTAAATTCAGAAAGTTGCTCAGCTACTAAGGCAGGCAAATTTTGTGGTGTCCGATTAGTATATGGCAAAAATTATAATGAAGAAGATACCACACCCAGAAGGTAGAAAAAATCTAGAGATACATGGATCATGTTTCTCTCTCAGGAGACAAAAGAGTCTACTCAAGAACTAGTTTCTGTTCCCTGGGCAAGGTGCCTCCCCTGTGTCTCTCCAGCAGGGCGTCAATTCTGCTGCGTTTCCATGTCCCTCCTCCACTTCAAGTGGCAGTTCCTCTTGCCGTTTTTGTGTTTCTTTTTCTCTGATTATACAGAAATCCATAATGTGGAGCTCAATGTTATCGTTGTAAGGATTTTTTCCTTTCTTCTGCTGTGAGGGGATGGGTGCATTTGTAATGGGAAAAGGAGAGTGAACTAAAAGGTAGCTGATGAATTTAAAGGGCGATGGTTGTCGGCATTCATACTACGGACAAGCATGTCATTTTTCTTTGTTCTAGACATGAGGTTGTATGGTACTTCCCAACTCCCAAGATGTTAAGTTTGGCAAAGTGGTTTACTTTATCTAGTGATAAGACACTGGAGGCAATATTGTACTACTCCAAGGAGGGGAAATTCTCAGTCCTTATCTTGCCCAAAAGAAAAGAATTCAGACAGGAGACTAAAGTGTTGTGTAAAGAGAGAGTTTTGTTAGTAAAGCAAAAGTTAACAAAGCAAAGTACACCTTAGAGAATTGAAGTCTGGCCAACCCAAGAGAGGATCATGGCCCCATCCTTCCTTTATTTCTCCTGTCTTAAATCCTGACTTAGGGGTGTTCTCATGATTGATGGATGGCTTATGCCCCTTGAGAGCTCAGGCATGCCCACCTCCTTTGCACGTGTTGTTACCCATGATACACACGGAGAAGCCCCCAGAGGTGGCCCAAACCACAATGCTGGTTACATTCCAGCACGCAGTAGGTTATGTTAGGTCAGGCCCTTCTCTCCACTGCGCAGTGGCAGCGTCTGGTTCTAACTGGCTTCTTTGTTGGCACTCGTGAAAGTAAAATTCTTTGAAGCCCCTTATTCTGAGTGCAGTTCTACTGTTACCTTCTGGATTGTTCCCTCCCCTTTCCACTCTCTTTGCCTGGTGTCCGTTCCTATCCAGCTGCCCAACAACTGGTCACTTCTGGCAAGATCTTGAAGAGTGAGTGCACTTCCCCTCCTTCATAATCATTGACTGGATTTCTGGAAGGAGTTGCTCCCAGAGTCCAGTTACCAGAAAAAGGACAACATGGCTGTAAACATAGTGATCTGTGTATGTGGTGAGAGCCAGAAATAAACCGTCATTGTTTTACAGCACAGATTTGGGGTTAGTACTTACTACAGCAAAATAGAGCCCATCTTTATAGATAAGATTATCTTCTCTTTTTAACACTCAACTTTCTCTAAACTTAAAAAAGTCCCCAAAACTTGTATATATTGTGATGTTCCACATTTAAATAGAACTTATTTTTTAAATTAATACCTTAAATATGTGAATACAAACATACACACATTTAAATACTTATATGAAATGGGGAAAAAAACAAACTACAGTTTTATATTAAATAAAATGTGTATCTTAAGCATTTTTTCATAATAAGTTATTAGATATTTTAGAGAATAGTTATATTTAAACACAAGTTTGATATTTATACTTTTTAAATAGAATTTCTCCAAAACTGTCCATTTCTGGATTGTGTTCCCTGTAAATACAATCAGACTATTTCTCCCTTTTGTTTCACTTCATGTGCAAATAAAAAAAATTAGTCCACAGAACTCCTGAAGGGAATATTTTGAACTGAACCCAGGTTCGTAATTCCCTCTCCCTTTCAATGACCCTCTGCAGTGTCTCAACCACAGCAACAGTATAACTGTAACTTAACGTTGGGACCAAACACTCAATGTGGTAAGAGAGGTTTGCCTCGAGGACAGAACGTGGAAAGGACCCCCCCGCCTAGACAACGTGAGGCTCTAACAGGAGATGTGAGAGCACCTCATCCCTGTGCACAGATAGCTGTCCCTGGCACATTCCTGCAGTTCGCCTTTGGAGTGGCCACGCAGTGTGGATGGCCATGCAGTGTGGATGAAATTAATGTGCATCTGTTCCAATTTAAATCACAACATCAAGAGAGATTTTTCTTACTTAGGGAAGGGCATGAAAACCTGAGTCAAAATTTTAAAGCTTTTTGAAAATTAAGTGGGAAAAATTAACAAGAAAATAAAAATAATGGTAGGTAACACATGTAACGCTTGGTGTGTGCCAGTTAATTCTCTCTTTGCTCTGTGTGCAATAATGCATTCCATCCTTACTTACAAAAAAACCCATTAATTAAATGCTTTCACTGTACTAGTGAGAAAATCGAGTCTCAGAAAGGAATGATAAGTGTAGCTAAAACTTACTGAATGCCTCTTAGGTGCCAGATATGATTCTAAGTAACATTACATGACCTCATTCTTTCTGATAACTCTAAGGAATGTGCATTATTTGTATAACTATTTCAGAGGTGAAGACGCTGAGACACAAAGATGGTAAATATGTTTTCCAGTGTCACGCTGCTACTGGGTCATTTTCGGCCCTTGGCGGACTGGCTTTGGATTCATGCTCCTAACCATGATGCAATGTTGGTTACCATGTGAGTTAATGTTTCTGGAGTAACAATTAAAAGCTATTAGTACCAAATAAAACTTGGTCTTCAGACTTCATCAGCATATCAAATAATCATATCAAATAATATCAATAATTAAATATCAAATCATCATAATTTATAATCAAATAATCATAATTTAACTAAGCATAATAGGTTATGTGGTAAAGGATATGTTCCCCACACCCTGAATTTTTCATTACTTTGGGGGAAGAATATGTGCTCCCCATGGCCAACTTTATAGCTGACCCCCCCCCCCCATCTTCCAGATCTTTTCTCTGCTGTCCTGGGAACACAGCAGCTCACCTTGAGAATTCATTCCCCAGCCTCTGCTTCATTTTGTAGCCATGGGACTGTTTTCCCACCATGGGGACATGAGAAGTGACCTCAGTGACATTACATTATGTTTTAGAATAATATTTGCCCTGCACATACTCTTCCATTTCTCTTTCCCTGGGTGCATCTGACTCTAACTGAAGCAGTCTGACTTGTACCTGTTTAAGGCTGAGCTCGGCTGGTAGCCTAGATCCCTGGATCTTTGTGTCACAGACACTGCCCATCCACATTGATCGGCTCCATTAGAGAGAAATAAAGTTGTATCGCATGTGAGGTGCTGTGTTTAGGTGTGATCGTGCAGTCAAATTTAGTGATCATCCTGACCAATAAATGGCGGAAATCACTAATCCCCTAGAGATGTCTGCACATTGAATTCTTTCCCTTGTCCTTGAGATCAAAGAGCAGTGGCAGCTCTAGAACAAAGGCATGCCAGGGCTTCTCAGAAAGCAGAAATGTGTGAAATTCTCGAGAGAGCTTCTAATGAGAGTCCATTTATTACTTCATGATTGTGCAGTTTGATTTCAATTACCCAGTGTCATGTCAGCAATTTCCTTAATTGACACTGATACTGTAATAAAGACTTATGACAGGGTTTACATTTTTACTTTTTGTGAGAACCTTAGATATTCATAAATTAGAACTTAGATATTATTCCTCTTCTTTTTTTGCTTGATTCATGCTACGTGATATTGTATTTTTCTTGAAAAAAAGAGGATAGACTTTATCTAAGAAAATCATGTCTTCCTTGAATAAGACAAATCATGTAGAGAATATTGAAATATATTTTACATATTGTGTTTCATTTCGGACCAGTGGGACTTGTAGTACCCAGAACCGTATGTGATTTTGTTTTATAATATATGATTTGTATTCCTAAATTATAGTATGATTCTTCCAAGACTTATTTCTAGTCAGACAACTATGCAGAAAGCTACTGGGTATTTTGGAGTCCTGAAGATCAATATTAAAGTAATATACTGACTGAAATATAAAACATGGTACAAAATTTAATAACTCAATTCTTACTATAGTTAAAATTATTTAATACATCACTTAGCAGGAAAATAATAGGATCATAGATATTTTGTTATAGTTTTACTAAATACTAGTAAGTTTTATTATGATGAAAAAGGGTTGTCAGGATTTAACAGTTACGGAATTTTTCCACACATATTATTGGCATTAAAATTGAGTAAGTCAAGGGGGGAAGGTATAGCTCAGTGGTACAGTGCGTGCTCAGCATGCACGAGGTCCTGAGTTCAACCCCAAGTACCTCCATTGAAATAAATAAATAAATACATAAACCTAATTATCTCCCCCCCAAATTTTTAAAAGTACGTTTTAAAAAATTGAATAAGTCAAAATTATTGGAAGTAAATCAGAATCGCGTTAGACTTCTTATCAAAGTAGGTAATAGCCCCAAACCAGCGAGCAAGCTGGATTTATCTTTTTCAGGTAAACAAGAAGTCTTTCATATACTCTTAAAAGTCATTTTGACCACCTTTGATTTATCGTTCCTCTCATCTGTGTCAGGATCCACAGGCCGTTAACTGAGGCAACACGTACAACAGGAGACATCCAATCACAGACGCGTCGTGTGCGCGCCAGGCTGGAGCCGTTCCCGCGCTCCCGCTTCCGGGAGGTGTGTCGTGGCGGCACAGGGATCCCTTTGCCACTGGCAACGTCTGTTTTGCGTTCATTCTCCATTTAAGAAAGTTTCTGAACCTTGATACCTGCAGCGTGCAATAAAGAGGAAAGTGACTCCATAGAGAAAATGGAGCTACCTTAATAAGGGACCAGAGAGAATACAGGTTTGGAGGTTTCAACTGAGTGAGGCTGAGACTTGCAGTGCTCATCCCACAGCCACAGACAATATGTATTTTGAAGAAATCAAAGAGCAAAGCTAGAAAACACCACGCACAAGTGGGGGTTTAAGAACTGGAAAATAGTGTGGAACCAAAACAACACAGGACAGAAGTCAGTCCGGTCAAGGGCACACAAATGTTCATTATCACAGTGGTTAAATGTCTTGGACATCCTCTTATTAACGAGCTGGAGTCCTGCACGACATCCATCAGAGAGTCTTTACAGTGTTGTGCATAAGCACATTAAAAAATTGCATGTAATTCCTTTAGCAAAGAGAAGTTCAATCATCCTTAACAGATTATTGTGTGTTTGTGTAGATGTGTTCTTACACTTGTGTCCTCCTGAAGTCTCTCAATTAAAATAATTCCTCAGAGCAATGCATCATACACATTTCTTAGTCTTTATAATATTTCCCATGGTTAGGTTTAAATATAGAAAAAGCTCCCCGTCCCCTTTTTAATGGAATATGTTATGCATATAACTGTAGGGACACTTAAAAATAGTAAAAAGTCCATATCATCAAGGTGTTTAGAATTCAATGGAAAATGTAAAATAGAAACATTAGCATATAATTGGAACAAATCAAAATTTGCTACTGGTATTCAGACAGTAATACAAATATTCGGTGTATTCAATTGGAAAAAATACAATGGATTAAACACAATTAAAACCTGAAAAGAAATTGGAGAATTTGATCAACAAAGAGTAAGGAGAAAACGTTTAAGTTAGATAATTTATTATATTTTTTTCTTCTCCTTCATACACTTATGCATTTATTTTTAGAGGAGGTACAAGGGATTGAACCCAGGGCCTTATGTATGGCTAAGCATGTGCTCTACCACTTGAGCTATACCCACCCCCCCAACAAAATCCCTTAAGCTACAGACAGTATGTGCATCCTCACCTACATAAACTGAACCAGGGTGAAGTCACCTTCACTTTAGTCACCCATTACTTATTCCATGCCATGTGTCCTGCTAGTTTATTAATAATGATCCCAAATGTAGGTGACTGTTGTTCTTATAGGCATGGATACATGATCGTTCTATTACTAGACAAGAAGCTAAAATGAAAATGACAAGACATTATTAAGAGAAATTGAAGATGACACAAATAAATGGAAAGGTATTCTATGTTTATGGACTGGAAGAATTAATATTGCTAAAATATCCATATTACTCAAAGCAGCATATAGATTTAATGCAATCTCTATCAAAATTCATGGCATTTTTCACATAAATAGAACAAACAGTCCTAAAGTTTGTATGGAAGCATAATATACCCCAAATAACCAAATCAGTCAAACTCATTCACACAGAGAACAAATTGATGGTTACCAGAGGCGACGAGTGGGGGATGGGAGGAATGGATTGTTTTTGTTTTTGTTTTGTTTTTAATTTAAATGCATTGAATAATAATTTTTAAAATGTGGAAAGAGTAGGATTCCATTATATAAATATACCACACCCTCTTTGTCCAGTAATCTGTCGATGGACATTTAGGTTGCTTCCGTGTAACTGGCTATACTTGAATTAAAAAAAATTGTTTTAATTAAAAAGAAAAGAAAAATGTAGAAAGAGAAAGAATAGTCTGACCTCTTGAGGCAAAACTCATAAGAATATTCTGTTCTCCCAGGTAAAGAGCAAGGTTAGTTCATCAGAAGCGGTTTTTCCTTCCATTGGTTCTCACAGGGATTTCCAGATCCTCTCGTCCACTCCTGGCCACACAGAGTTGTGAGGATGGAGCTGACAGAAGGAGGCCAGGATGGCCTCAGCACTTTTTAAACTTGGTTTTTGAATTATATGGCCAGTTCAGTTGATAAATTTGCCAAAAATGCTCTCTCTGTTTGGGTGGGGAAGATGAGCCTTTCAAAAGACAGCACTGCGTCCAAGAGAGAGCCTGGCAGTCGGTGTCTGGGAGCCTGTGGTTTACTGAGTTCAGAAGCTGTTGGAGGCTAGAACAACAAAAAAATGGGAAAAATGTAAGAGGCATTAATTTGTAATCAAAATATATTTATATTTTACAAAGAGAAATGCACTTTTCTGGACAGCATGATGTTTTGGTCTGTGATGTTTTTATCAGTAAATATCTACATATTCAGCATGTTGTACACACTGCCAACATAGCTTCTTCTGTATGAGTGACAGTTAAGTACAAATCGTATCCCAACTGACACAAGAGCATATGGCTGTAAATGTCTTGAGGTATTTGCAAGAGAAGGCTGTAAATCCATGCAAGTTTAATGGCAACTGGTTGATGGCTCCTTTGGGATCATTGAAGGAAATATGAAAATGCTGGATTTAAAATGAAAAAGTGGGTATTTAGGTTAAGTTTGCTTAATATTAGATTTATCAATTAAGCTTTGGAGTACTTTATCTAGAAACAAGACAGAATACAAATTTTCAAACAATATAATATTTTGAGATTGCTTTATGGTTTGGGGTATTTCTATCAACATTAACAGATCAAACTATGCATTTATAAACTATTTTGACTTGATTATTTATGATTTTACTGGAGATTTTATGGCAAGTTTATGGTAATTTCCCCTTTCAAACTCATTATTTTATTAAGTCAGCTGAGCTTTCACATACTGGTGTTTTTTTTTAAATGAGAATGTCAGCAGTTTGTTCCATTTTCATAATGAACTACAATTATATATTAGAAAAAAAAGATTTTTACTTTCTGATGTTAGATTATTTTTTAAAAAATGATTCCCAACTGAACACAGGGTATAATTATATTTCTGCTGACATCATAAACCACATGAGTTCAGCATAAGTAGTTTATGAATGACAGGAGAACAATTAAGTTAAATTACATCCTAAAGGCTTATTCCAACAGAATAAAATTTTTAAAAAAGCGTCGTTTATTGAAACTCAAATAATGCTTTTTCTTCATAAAGTGAGACAGAATATCTTCCCTGCAGAGTCATCACTTCATAAGTAAGATTTAGCGAGTGTAAAAGACATTTATGTTATAATGCAAATAATTAATCTTCACATAATTAATATATGGTCACAGGTTCTATTTTAAGCATTTTAAAGGTACTGCCCTTTTATTAATTTATTATTATTTTTTATTATTCAAAAGTCTTTATAAAATCACAAAATAGAGTGTTATAACGTTTATATTGAGTAACCCTGACAGTCTATTATATTGTGGTGAATTATAGGTAGATCACATAAGATCAAGCAAGAAGTTAAATCCTATTACCATGTTGTACATAAGGGAAGTGTTTGACTTCTTTAAGGATTATGCTAAATATGTTCTTTTCCAATTAGCAATGAGCACCTTTCCATAGAGGTTATGTAAAATTGTGGATATACTTACAGGAATATTCTCTTTGTATAGAGCAATCTAGCCACTGTTGATGCCGTCTTCTAATATCCTTTAATTTTATATCCTCCTTTGTTTCCATTTTCACTCCCTTAGTTTGATCCACAATACCTTTTTCCTTGCCAAATTTATGTACTTTCCCTTCATTGTTGCCATTTCTCATCCTGATATGCATATCCGATCTGTTTAAAATTCAACAATGCGTCTCCATCACTCATGTGCTATACAATAGGACCTTGTTGTTTATCTGTTTTATATACAGTAGTTTATACCTGCTAATCCCAAGATCCTAATTTATCACTCCCCTTCCCCTTTGATAACCGTAAATGTTTCCTATGCCTTGAGGTTCATTTGTGTCATTTGTTTAGGTTCCATGTGTAAGTGCTGTCATATAGTATTTGTCTTTCTCTGTCTGACTTACTTCCCTTAGTATGATAATCTCTAGGTCTATCTATGTTGCTGCAAATGGTATTACATTCTTTTTTATGGCTGAGTAGTAACCTGTTACATATGTATCTCACAACTTCTTTATCCAGTCATCTGTCGATAGACATTTAGGTTGTTTCCATGTCTTGGCTGTTGTAAATCATGCGGCTGTGAACATTGGGGTGCTCGTATCTGTTCAAGTTAGAGTGTTCTCTGGATATATACCCAGTGGTGGTAAGTCTATTTTTAGTGTTTTTAAGGAATCTCCATACTGTTTTCCATAATAGCTTCACCAATCTACATTCCCACCAACACTGTAGGAGGGTTCCCTTTTCTCCACACTCTCTCCAGCATTTATCATTTGTGAACTTTTTAATGATGGCCATTTTGACTCACTGTAGTTTTGATTTGCATTTCTCTGATTATCAGTGATGTTGAGCATCTTTTCATGTGCCTCTTGACCATCTGTATGTCTTCATTGGAGAAATGTCTGTTTAGGTCTTCTGCCCATTTTTTGATTGGGTTGTTTTTGTTATTGAGTAGTATGAGCTGTTTGTATATTCTGGAAATTAAGCCCTTGTTAGTCTCATTTTTTGCAAATATTTTCTCCCAGTCCATAATTTGTCTTTACTTTTATTTTTTAATGGAAATTGTGTATACTTTAGGTGTAAAGCATGATACTTTGATATACATATACATAGTGAAGTGACTACGGCAGTCAGGATAGTTAAGGTACCATCTCCTCACCTCAGTTACCATTTTTGTGTGTGCTTGTTTGTGATGAGAGCACTCAACATTGCTGTCTTATCAAATCTCCAGTATCCAATGCACTGTTAGTAAGTACAGTCCCTATGCTGTACGTTAGATCTCTAGACTTACTTATCCTAAATAACTGCAGCTCATGCCCTTTGACCATGTCATCTTTTCCCTCACCTCCCTGCTCCTGGTAACCACCAGTCTACTCTCTGTTTCTGAGTATTTTGCCTTTTTTGATTCCCCATGTAAGTGAGTCATGCAGCTTTTGTCTTTCTATGTCTGGCTTATTTTACTTAATATAATTTCCTCCAGGTCTATCCATGTTGTTGCAAATGGCAGGATCTCCTTTAAGACTAAATAATATTATATACATATGTTTATTTAATGTAATAAAGCATTATATATAATATTATATATATAAATGTTTTATTTATCTATTCATCCACTGGCAGCCATTTAGGTTGCTTCCATAGCTTAGCTACTGTGAGAAATACTACAACAAATACAGAAGTAGAGCTATTTCATTTGGCAATACCCAGAAGAAGGATTACTGGATCATATGGTAGTTCTATTTTTCATTTTTTTAAATAAGCTCCATACTGATTTACATAGGAGCTCTACCAGTTTACACCCCCATCAACAGGGCACAAAAGTTCTCTTTGTTTCATGTCCCCACCAACACTTACCTCTTGCCTTTTCTAAGATGGAGCAGAAAATCAAAACTGAGCCTTTCAGTCTAAGATCTCAGTCTGTCAACCAGCCATAATGATTTTAGGGACAAAACTGTAGGATATGACAGATAAAAATACTACTTTTCTCTGCCAGCAAGACCAGCCTAAAAATTATATTTTTTTTTATTTACTATAAATGATGCCTCGGTGTAAGGATATTGTGAAACTATCTTTGCTATAAATCAGCATTGGGTTATGTACTGTAAGCTAAAAAAAATCAGAATCCAGCTGATCAATCTTGAGTGTATCTTTTTGTGAACGAGTTGAGTTTTGACATGTGTGCATGTATGTGACTTTGAAGACTTCTCTAACTTAATCACTTCCAAGGAATTTTAAATTGCACACAATTTCAGTAAGGATTCTATGATCCCCAAGACCTGTACAGTACATTTGCACAGACTTGGTGCTCAAAAATTAAAAGTTCATTCATGGACTGCTTATCCTGAAGCATGAATAGCAAATGTGACTATGGTTGCATATTGTAAACGTATATTGAACAGAAAGACAATTTAAAATTGGACCTCCTGACTTCTGAGTCTGAACTAATACAGAGAAGCCTGTAGAATGGGAAACAAACACAACCTGAAAATATAAAACAAAGACACTTATTTCCATGGAATAACAAAGAGGAATCCACAATTTACTACATGAATGAGGCACACTTCATAAATTTGCTAACCTGGGCTAACATTATTTCCTATCTTGACACAGTTTGCTGTCATCAGGTGGATCAGTCGTGAAATAAGTATTTGTTGACATTGTTAAGAAATTATTTCCTCATATTATTCACATTTGGAATGCAGAATTCAATGGTGGGTCATCATGGGAACAGTTTTTCATAAACGCCTGAGCTCCATCACTTCTCTCTGCCAACACTTCATAAGTTCCAACAGAATATTGTAGAGGAGAAACAATTTGGCTTTTCAAAAACTGGAAATTCCTGTGTGCACAGAATCCTTTATCTCTGCTTAGTCTCCAAGGAAGTGTTACAATGATGAATGACTTTCAATTCCCCTGCTTTCCTCCCCTTAGCATTACAAATTTTCATTCGGTCCCCAGCTCTCTGGTCTGACATATTGTACTTCGCAGATGGAAATGTCCCATTATGGGGACATTTGAATCTTCCTGTCAGGAGTAAATCAAAGCAAGTTTAGTCTGTTTATAATTTCTGTCATTGTTCTAGCTTGTACGGTGCATTAATGGAACTAATATTCTGACTTAAATAATGTCCACATCGTCATCATCATTGAAAGGGTGCCTCACATTAAATGATGAATCTCTTTTTACAAATACAGCAAATTGCCTTTCGTGAGGCGAGGAGCCTTCAAGGAGTAGGCTCTAAGAATCTCAACGCCTGAATTTCCCTCCCCGAGCTTTCATTTAAATGTCAAGTGGTTCTCTTCTAGCCATTGGTGTATACAGCCAATCCCAGACGAGGCAGGTTTATGTTGCCAAGCTGAAACACACGTGTAACGGATTTTTCTCCCTCCTTTAATTTTACATAAAAATCAAATAATAAGGGAGAACAGATAGGCCTTTTCCTTACTGAAAAAAGCAAACAAAAACTGAAGATAATTATTTAAAAGAGACATAGATAAAAATGTATCAAGCTGGTAATTTAAAAAATTTATTTTTTCTGTATGGGATTCATCAGTTTTCAGCCTCTCCCTCCAAAGTCAGTAAAGTAAATTTGTTAAGTCAGTGGGGAGCCGAAAACCAAAAGTTCTGCTTCATGTACTGGAAACAGAATGTGTTATCTGAGAAAGTGGTCCTGTGTATTTCTCTTTTGGAAAATAACTTGCACAGAAATGTAGTAACTGCAACATTCAAGCACACGCTTTCTTCCCAGCCTGAGAAGCAAGGTTAAATGTCCGACTTGACACCGGGACCCTGGGAGAAGGAAAAAGCCATGAACAGCCCAGATGACCCACCTGAAGTTGTAGGAGTGACTCTCTAGCAGGAATGTCAAATTTCCTGCGGCGTTGCGGGTTTAACTCCCAGCAAGCAGGAAAAACTGAGAAAACACATGCGTACATAGAGATGACACATCAACAAAATGAGGAAACACTGTTCCTGCAATTCAAGGTTGTGGCCCTTTCATGGATTATGCCTGGTCTGGGCAGAATTTCCTGCATCCTGTAACTTCTTTCCTCACCAACTTTAAGTTAAAATAACTTGAAAGCAGCAACACGTAGAATATTCAGGAAGAAAACATACTCTTTTGGGGCAGGGACCTCATGAAGTCAGGTGGGTGTGCAACAGAGCAAAGAACAACAGGAAAGGTGGAAACTGTGAGCCAAGCCTTCCTCTCTATTTGGGTCGGAATGATAAAACTAGAGTGAGAAGACACGGAATGTCTGTGATGCTGAAAAATACAAGTTATATTTTGGGTGCGTTGGTGAAACATGCCTGCGTCTCACGATCCGTCTTCTAGAACAGAGCCAGGAGTGGCCTCTCTAATGTGGCAGATGGCTAGCTTGGCAGCGCCGTTAATGCAGCTCGACGCCTTTTCTTGACCACTCTGACAACAGCACCAGGTAGGGGAGAATGTTAACTTTTCTTTGCAGGTGGCAAGTGTCTCTGGAATAGGATTTATCAGACCAAGTTGGAGGTACTTTTGTGCAGACTGATTGATATCGTTGCAACCACAGTCTGCCCTGTGGTGTTCCGCCCGCGTCCATTATTCTATTTCCAGCATAGGAAAATGGGTTTGTTCAAAACTGACTTTAATAGCTTGGAAATGAGTGTTTACTAATAAGAAAGTCTCAGTCTGTAAGGGAAGGACTCACAGTGGGTGACAGTGTTATAACTAAATAACTAATAATAGAAAGATGAGATTTAAACTTTAATAAAAATGCTTTACAAAAATCACTTCATAGGATAAGTTTTCTCTTCCCCTCCAAGAAGTCTTTATTATTACACACATACACACTGAACAAGTGCTATCTAGCTCTGGACTGGGTTGAAACCCTGGCTTCTCCATTAACCCGGAAATCCCTCACGGTCAGTATCCTCTTTGCTTTTCATCTGGAAGTGCAGACCATCATAGTTCCTCAATCATGGGTTTGTTGGGAGAATTAAATGCATTAGTGCATGTAAGCTTTTCAATAAATGTTAGCAATTATTATAATTAATATTGTCATCACTAATAGCTTTTTGTAAAAATTATAACATCCTCAATATGTTCAACCCAGAATACTATGCAAATAAAATAAAAGCCAATACCCTATATGCATATCCACCATATTACTTTAATTATTTTACATATGCAAATACAGAGAAAAATAATCAACATATCAATATATTAATAACCATGTCAGCTATGTGGGTTTAGATCAAATGTTGACATGTGGACATAGTTTCCATGTTCCTTTGTATTCCTATAATCACGTACAAATAGTAAAAATTATTTAAACTCTATTAAAAATCAAAGTATATACATATATATGCTATAATAGAATGATTTATCCATGTAAAAATGTAAAATATACGTGAAAAAATTAGGAAAAACCATTCATACTTGGCAAAACATTTGCAAAATGCAGGGCAAAATGTCAGTCTTAAACACAAGCAAAGATCTCATATAATTACTTTAAAAATCACAATATCCTCAAGTACTACAGAGACAAAAAGGCAAATTACAAGTAGAAAATAAAACTAGTCTCTAAACGTGTAGGCAGTCACCAACCTCAATAGCAATAAGAACATTTCATTTCAATCTATTATAAACAGACAGGAAGACTGCTTTCCAGGTGCTTCTGTGTGTCTGACGTGGCTTCACACCCGTGTGTTTGTCAGACACGTGTTCCATGTGTATTACTTCTGCTCGGATTTCTGTGCGTTTGTGCACCATCTTTAACCAGCCCTATTTTACAGGCAAGGAAGTTGAAGCACAGAAGTACTAAACCATCTTTCTAGTGCCACATATACAGCAGTTTATAACATGCCCACATGTATTATGCATATATTACATACACATATAATGCATATATTATTATATTTTGTATGTCATATGGTTAGCAATTTTGTGTCCATTTAATGTTGCATATTCTGAAATCAAAAGATATTTGCCTATGTATCCTACTAAAAGCTATATTTTTACCTTTGCATTTGAGATCTGCTGTCCATCTGAAATAGGCTCTTGTGTAAGCTGGGGGCTATATATATATATTTTTTTTTTCAGATCTATTCAATGGACTCAGTACCATTTATTTAAAAATGGTATCATTCCCTTCTCCCGCCCTCCATTCCTCTGCTCCTGACCCTGCACAACTGTGCTCCTCATTAATTAGGTAACACGTGTGAATTAGGTGTCTAGTGATACTGTCTGGGAATATTTCTTCTTTCCGACTTGACTCTCACTGCTTTTCTTGGCCTTTTACTCTGGCTAGTCCTTCCATTACAGTGTTAAATAGAGGGCATTCTTGCTTCATTTCCTAATTTAAGTGAACATTTTTAATAATTCAGTATTTTACCATTGAGTACAAGCATTTCAGTAGGTTTTTATGTCTAGCCTTTATGTCAGAAAGCTCCCTTCTATTTCTAATATGGCTAGAAGCTTTTTTGTAAGTCATGGTTTAGGTGTTGTATTTAGTCAGTCTTATTTTCTGCATCTGTCAAGATCATTGTTTTTTCTTTAGTTTCTTTCCTGTTAATATGGAGAATTACACTGAGTAATTTTCAAATTTTAAACCAACAATAACTACAATATAAATAGAAGAAGTACTTATAAACCAGTATAATTAGAATTAACCCCGGTAGGTTGTTATTTGACATTTCTTGATGTTCTCCATATATGTTCATAAGAGATTGTCATTAAAAGTTTATTTCTAGGTCATACGGTATCTGGCAGGGGTTGGTAGGGCCATCATGTTCTTGCTGACTTGAAAATCTTGGCTCCTTCTCGAGCTAATAGCGCCTTCTGAACGCATGGCTTTTAGTGTCCGTGTGGCAGGAAAGAGAAGTTGACAAGGCACACGGCCCCTAACTTCCTGAAACTGGGAGTGACCGCAGGAATGGCATAGTCCACCTGCCGGAATCAGTAGCGTTACCCAGCCCACCTGCAAAAAGGTCGCTGATACGAAGGAGCCCCAGGTACCAAGTGAGCATTGTTTTTGCCTCAGTTCATCTCCCTACTCCCACTCCCACCTCTGGTCAAAACTCCTGTTTGACAAGTTTCTTTAGTGTTAGTGAGTTTGCTCAGCTGATTTAAATTGTTGGTCTTCTGGAATGTCATTGGCTTTAGTTAGCATACTTAAACTCATTTTGGGTGGCTAGATGTTTTCTTAACATCTTACAGTGACCTTCAATGCTTTTTAATTAATGACTAAAACTGGGTGAATCTTGAGTTTAAATTCCCTATTTAACAGGTATCCCCTACATTTTATAGTTTAAATCATTTTATTGGGTATATTAAAAATGCAACATAAATCTTTTTTATTTTTAAAAGTATTATACAGACAAAATAAAAACTGTTATTCCCAATGAATGCATTATAAGGATTGATTTCAAGAAAATCATATTATCAACAGATTATTAGGGCCATGAGTTTCTAATAACTTCTTTAAAAAATTCTGAACATTATGATTTTTTGCCTCCTTGGAATTGTACTTGCCAGATTAGGCTTCTTTCTTTGAATCTTACATTGTAATATATTAACTTCTTTAAGATGAGTCTACACCATGAAAACAATCTGTTAACTTTAATGAGTTTGTTGAAGTAAAATTTCCAATGTTTTTGTAAACTGTAATTTTACAAGAAAAATGTTCCTCTTGCACTTGTACAATTATTAATGTTTGCCTTCAATTAATTTGCCATGTTTGCAGTGGGAAGTAGTAACAACTAAACAAACCAACAAATGAGAATGTATAGCTGCCTTGTTTAAGAGACCCAAAAGGGTAAATGAAGAAACATATCTCTTTTATGACTTGGTCACATTTTAAAGTTGCATTTTTACTTTTCTGCATTCAGTGCCTTTATGAACTTTTCCATCACTTCAAAGAACTTGAAGTTTCAGGGCAATTCTAGAGTCACTTGAAATTCCTCCCGTGCACTCTGATTTTATTGCTGGTGTCTGCCACCAGGTGATTAATGATTGTTCATTAAGTATAGTTACTGTGGCCAGACTTTTCATGCATAAACAAGAAAGGAGGAAACCGGAATATTACTGTTTAAAAAGTTTACTGGCTCCTTTTATGAATTAAAACATATATATATATTTTATGTGGGACACAAATTATTTAGCTGAAATTTCTACATACACTATGTAAAATGTATATTGTAAATGTCAAAAAGTAGCAAAAATACCTCTGAACAAATGGTATATATACCTTGTTACTAATTTATACTGAGATCAGTTGCTTCTCTGTGTATTCAGATTGATCTCTCTTGAATCCTTAGGCTTTTCCAGAACACATTTTATTTGTTTTATCTTTGCTCTTTTTAAATGGTTAGTTCATCATTCAAGATTCATTCATTAAACATTTTAGAAATAATGTACTCTAAGTCACTGCATGTCCTCTCTGTTTGAATCTCGTTATTATTCACTATTTATATCCTTCCAAGAAATACTACCATGATGCCGGTTAAATGAAGCTCCTCTAAGCTGCTTTGTCTAAGGACAAATAATTGAAGTTCGTTTGTGCTCCAGTACCTCGTAAATCCCTCAGCACATGCTGTTTCCCTGTTTTTTCAGTGAGCTGAGCCAGTAGACTTCAAACTTTGATGTGTTGTGTGTTATAATTATTTGAGATACTTGTTAAAATCCAGAATACTGGAATCTACCCTCAAAGTTCTCATTCTTTTAAGCTGAGTGCAGACCCAGGAGCAGGATCCCCGGCAGCTGGTTTTGATGCAGGTGATTTGCATGATACAGACTATACGAAACACTGGGATAAGCTAAGAATAGTTATCTGTGAATTTATTATTAATTAAGCAAATAATTTTAATAACATCATCTTAAAATTCTCATCAAGTACCAAAACTATGGTAGGCAGAATACTGGACTTCTCAAAGATGCCCACTTCCTAATCCCTGCATGTTAATTTACGTGGAAAAGGGGAATTGAAGTTGTGAACCAGGTGACTTTAAGATAATTAGAGTATCCTGGATTACCCAGGTGGATCCAATAGACCCCGAGTCCTTAAAAGTGGCAGAGGGAGGGCGCACAGAAGAGTCAGAGGGGATTGTGACTGCAGGTGGACGGTCGGAGAGACAGCGGTGTTGGCTCTGAGAGTGGAGAAAGGAAGCCGTGAGTCCAGGAATGTGGGCAGCCTTTAGAAGCTGGAAAAGGCAAGGAAACACATTCTCCTCCAGAACCTCCAGGAGGAATGCAGCCCTGTCAACGTCTTAATTTCAGTCCAGTGAGACATGTTGGACCTCCCACCTACAGACGTAGAAGATACGAAGTCCGTGTGGTTTCAGGTTCCTGAATTTGTGGTCACTTGTTACAGTGGCAGTAGAAAACGAATTCAAATACATGGCAAGAGTTTTCGAAAAGTCAGTAAGAAGACATGAAAATCAACAGTCTTCTTCCCAGCGCTTCCCCATTTGCAGTTCTACTAGTAAAGGTAACTTCTTTTTAGTCAGTTTTCTCTTTAGTTTTCCTGGTGTTCACTGTTCAAGAGGGAAATGTTATCCTTATGCCTCTATTTTCTGATTTTCGTAATCGAGGCAGCCCCTCTCAATCTCTCACTCAAAATGGCAAGGATGCCTCCAGCTCCCATGATCTCTTCTGAGAAATAGAAAGCTTCATAGCTCATCCTTTGCTTAGATTTACATGTCACACCAAGCTCAGAAAATATCACTAATCATTTCTATTTGGGATAAGTGTGTTGACATCTGATTTAACACTCCTCCTTTTTCCACCCTTCTTACTTCCACCTTCTGTTAGATTTAACGCCGTATTTATAATATCTAAATTGCAAACATTAGCGTTATTTTGTAGACATATAATTATTTTTTGCTCCATATATAGATAAATCACAAACCTTAATCACAGGATTATCAAATTGTCAAGAGCATCTAAACATCATTCCTTATGGACAGATTAGTTCATTTCCTAATTTGTATTTTTCCTATTTAATATTAGTTTTAAATCATCCCCTGAAAAACTTAATGTTTGTAATATTCATCATAATATGTTTATATATACTTATATATAGATATATGTATGACAAAAATAGCACAAAGTGTCAGAGAGTAAATGGAAATACACTTCTTTTTGAAATACACTTATATTCCAAATTATTGGGTAAAAAATTCTCTCTTAAATTAGAATAAATTAACACCTAGTAGGGGAAAACTGATGCACAAGGGGGTAGCTATATAGCCAATAGTGAAAATAGAGCAATAAAGAATATTCATTTAAAACAATGAAAGCAGGAGAGGAGTTAGAGAAAAAGAAAAAAAATGGGAGCCAAGTAGAGAGAAAATAGCAAAATGTTAAAGTGAACTCCAAACCTATCAATAATTATTCAATTAAATCTGCATGGTTAACTGAGGTTTTTAGGTATTCTAAATGCAGACAGATTTTATTATACAATATTAATAGCACCACTGACCTCTTCTGAAAGCCTTTAAACTTTGGCAATCTGTCAGAATCACAGCGGTAGATACAAGTTGCCAACAATTCTCACTTTATCTCGAAAGCTTAAATTTTATCATTGGAAACACATGTTGCCAATTGCCTTGCCGTGACAGGTTCAATTCATTTAAGAAAGTATCTGCCGAATACCCGAGTCAGAAACACCATGGCTCGGCCTCCACGGGTTCTTCTGCGCAAAGATGGGGTCCGGTGATGAAGTGGCCGGTTCTCCAAATTCAAAGAAACGCACAAGTGCTTCTTTTCAAGGCAATTATCCGACTTCTCTGTGCTTCAGAAGAGCTTTATAACTACTTCCCACTTCATCACCTATTGCATTAAAAAGAGGCGTATTCAGAGGTTGAGATTTAATAAATGTAACCATTTTATTGCTTCATTAAGGACAGACTTAAGTAAATGTGGCCTTTGTTTTCCTCCTGTAAATTTGTGAGAGTAGAAAGTACAATAATTACTGCCGCAGTTTGGTGCCGCTTCCTTGATTCATGATGATGTAGCGACAGTTTTACTGCCGCAGCTTTGAACCATCAATGTAAATGTCAACACCGTGAAAAAGACCATATTGTCTTATTATTACTATGAATATGATTTTGATTTCATCAGCCTCAGGAAGATTCTCAGAGACCTCCTGCCTCTGAGGACTGCATTTTGAAAACTGGATTTAGTGCTAACATTGGACTAACCATAAAATGCCCCATCTTCATAATAATAATGTAGTTATACAATACATTCTCCTTACATGTAGGAAGTGCACAATAAATTATTTAGGGCAAGCTGTATTCCAACACAGTCTCGGAAGTTTTTTTATATCTCTCTCTATATATACACACAAATACATACACATTTATATTATATACATAATATGAATGTATACGTGTGTCAAAAGTCCAGGAAAAGTGAAGATAATACCACCAGATTAGTGAAACAGTAATTACTAAGAGTCTTGGTGTGTGTATAGAAACAGTTTGCAAACTAGGAGCTCTAAGTCAACAATAGGAGGCGGCTCAGGAGTTGGACTGCTACAGAACAGCTTACAAAATGAAAATGCAGAGGCTGTTCTTTACAATGATTGGTTAGAGCGTAGTTTTCATTGTGATTGGGAATTGATTAACAGTGGTACCTCCTGCCAATTTGGGGGAAGAGCTTAAGTTTTTATTATGATTTTTTAGAAGTATTTATAAGGAACAGCCCGAGTTAAGTTTCACTTATTTTGCAGAATCAGCTAAATTAACTTCTGTTTATGTGGCATCGTTGGTTTTGTCTGCTCAGCGAATTTTCAAGTCTGGTCTTTATTGTGTATTTAATTTTAACGTATATATGAACTATATATGTGTGTGTGTGTGATGTATGTGAGTATTTATATATATATATATATATATATATATATATATATATATTTCTACAGAGAGAGAGAATGGGGCAAACTATAAATAATTCCTGTTAAAGTGTATACAGGAGTTCTTTGTACTGTTCTTATACTTAAGACTTGAAACTATCAGAATTAAAAATGGACACCAGGCATGGTAAAATAACAAGGAACCAGATTTTCAAATCAGACACACAGAATCAGAAAAGTTAACCAATTCCAAGCCTTCTAATAATTTTATGTATATAAATAATCACAAGATGCAGGGAAAACAAAGAGGGGCCCAGGAGTTCAGTGCCCTCTCCAGGTCCTTTTTTGCCTTGCGTGGATGGTTTCTGACCCAGCTTTCACATCTGAACTTACTGCGGTCCTGGTCTACACAAAAGGGACCTGTCTCCGTCGTAAGACACTTCCATTGTTTATTCCAATAATTCCAGAGCTTACATGAAAACTCCAGGGAGCCGTGCCTCATGAACCCATAGACACTGGGTTACTTTATCATAATCTAACCTAGACAGACCAGGTAAGGGCTCTCCAGCAGTAAATAACATTATGTTTTCCAGGAGGTGTATCGTCAGCATCTTAGAAGGGGGTTTGGCTAGGTCATCTTTCTCACTTTCTCTGGTTGTCCCTGATGAAGGGAGAGAATGGATTGCAGGGTGACTCCTAACCCTTTTGTCCCAACTGCGGGTAAATGGGGGACTTCTGACTTACCTTTAAGAACAAGTAATTTTATACGAAACTAGTCAAGATGAGACTCACTCATGGAAATCTTCCTAGTTGATTTTATGCAGCGATACTTTACATGAAACCAAATTTTGACAAAAATATCACACAAGAAAAAAAAAACCTGAATGTATATGTTTAAGTATACATGTGTGTGTTTACACAGCATTCTGATTTGTGTAAGTTTTGATTATTTTTCTTTGGGAGATAAATGTAGAGAAAATCATCAGTCTGTGTATAGAATTTTACTGGTAGAGTATTGCTAAGTAAACCTTACTTCTTAAAAAAAAGGAGAATTCTGAATAATGACAACTTTTCAAGTTTAGGTATAAAGATGTTTTGCTTTAAACGCATTTGTTTTAAGGATCATTTTGTCTCTGATATTTGATTTAGTATTACTGTTGATCAAAATAAGTCTAAGAACGTAAACCCCCCCAAAAATAGAAGCCCCTACATGTTAAGTAGACCGTAAGACAAAATAAGCTAATGAGAAACAAATTCCTCTGAGTTTAAAGTTGTGCAGGAAGGCTTTCAAGAAATTGATCACTGTATCAGATACTGAAGTGAAGTTAAGATGAAGACTAAGAAATGACTACTGAGTTAGGCAACACATTGTTGACCTAAGCTTCAGTGGTGTGTGGGGAAAAATACAGATTTCTGTGGAGCTGAAGGTGAATGGACTAGAGAAAGACAAAATATTCAGTTTATAAAGACCTTCAGTGTTTGGCTATAAAGAGAATTAGAGCAATAATGGAAGTACACATGGATTTATAGAATTTTCTTTTAAAGTGGGAGATGCAGTAGTGTATTTCTATTCTGATAGGAAAGATCCAATAGGAAAAAAAAAGACAATTTCTTAATGTAGGAAGGAGTGGAATTAAGTGAGAATCATAATCTTTGAGCAGGTGGAGGAATTGAGTCTAGCACAGAAATGAAGAGGGAAAGTGAGCAGCAGCAAGAATTCATCCATCCTAATTGGAGGGAGGACAGAACATGGAGTCAGAGCTTACATGGGAGGATTTTATGAGAAATTGATACTGCATATGCCTACTGACAAGCCAAAAAAACTTTTATTTGTTTTCTGGTGAAATAGAAGCCAAGATTTGTGTGTGTGTGTGTGTGTGTGTGTGTGTGTGTGTGTGTGTGTGTGTTCATAGTAGTTTTAGTCATAATAGCCAGGAAACTGGGCATAGCCCAGGAGACTAGAAAAATAAACTGTAGAGCAATGGATTACTACTTAGCAGCAAAAAAGAAAAGAATTGCTGATAAATGCAACAATGTGGGTGAACCAGGATTTTTAACTGAAGTTTTGAGGTTTTGAGAAAAGAAGATGTGAATAGATGATATAGAAGAGAAATGCTCGGCAAAATGCAGGGTAGTCAGGCAGTACTCTGACCGACAGGAAGTCAGTGGTTATGAAAAAAAAAAAAAGCAACTGATGTGACTGAGCATGGTTGGTGTGTCTCAGTGGCTCAAGGACAGTGACCTTGCCTGACTCATCTCTGAGAAACCTCATAACGAAGTATAAAGAGAAAAAAGTCTTTTAAAATACAACAAATAACAATATTTAGGACTGAATTAACAAACATCTAGAAATTGTATTAAGGTAATGTTAGAATTTTAATGAAGAGACAAAACAAGGCATACATCGAGGGAGAAATAATACACCTTTCTAAGTGCTAAGGTCTGAAATTCTGAAGACTTCATCCTTAAATTAATATGTCAAAGTTAACATAATTTTTCAATGTAAATTGATGAAGTGATAATAAAATTCATTTGGGTGAATAAATGCAACAAAATAGATGAAAAGTGTTGTTTTAATTAGAATATGGATAGGCTTTCTGACAAGACTGAAACTGATGCTCTGTCTTAAAGTAAGAACTGATAAAATACACTTGACTTTCACTAGGTCCTAATCCTATAAAAGTTACAGTTGTAACAGTTGTGTTTTTGGTAAAATCCATGTTTTTAATAAACAGTCAACAAGATTAAATGTCATTTTGTTGAAAGCCATCAAAACACATTCCATTTCACTGAGAAGTCCTATAAATAATGATCAAGGCTTCAGAGATTTCGGAATGGCCTTTCATGGAGTTCCTAAGGTTGATGCACGTTACTGTCCTAGGTGTTCATGAACCTTCATTGGCCATTGGTGGGAAAGGCTGAAAGGATGAAGAAGAGCAACTAGTCTTTATGTAAAATGAGTGACAATATTCAATATTACCAGCGGAGAAAAACGTTTCGAAAGCTAAAAAGGACACTGGTATTAGTCAATATCAAATGGCCAGAGTAGGGAAATGAGCTTAGGAAACAACGTTTGCCGCTGAGAAATCTGTGCACCCTTCCTGTCGTGGAGCTATGTTCAGTTAAATTATTTGAATGTGTCATAATAAGAATGCTTTTGTCATGATAGGAGTTTTGTTTCTGTTTCAAGTGAAAATTGAATAACAGATGGTTTTTGGCTTTAGTCTCTAATGGAGTATACCGAAAAAAGAACTAATTCTTACCTCACAACAATTTCCAGCCTTCTCAAATAGTAGCTTCTATTCCTTTAGCTTCATAAACATTTGGAAAGGAATTTATGACCTTAACTCCTGTGAAGTCACATTTATGATGATGCTCCTAAGACTGTTTTATTTGATGCCTCATAAATGTCAGTGGAGTGTTTATTTTTAAAGCATGGGTTTTGAAAGTTAACACTGCATTTTTATTTGATTTAATCTTTTATTTTACGATGAAGAATTTGCATTGCCAATAACTTAGCATCATAGTGCATTAATGAGAAGCATGAAAAAATTATACAGGCCTTTCAGAAATCATGTCCCTTGAGTTATACTTTGATCCACAAGTATTGGCACATGAATATTCATAATATCAATATTCTATTTTATGATTCATAAAGGCAGGTAAATCATTAAATATGCACGTTGTAGAAAATCAGTTTTTAGTAGATGCACTTTTATGAAAATTTGGGTCATTTTTGAATGGAAATATTAAGAATAATTGTGTTCGCAGCTCATGTTGGTGGAATCATATTGGTATAAAATGTTACTGGTAGCTTAGTTTTCAACCCTGGTGAATTCGAGAGAACACTTCCTCCACACCTGCTTTGTGGTCTGACTGATCACTAGGGATGCACATGTGACAGTGACACAGCCTCTAATCTTTGCCTTCACAGTCATTTACTAATTAGTTTATAAAACAGAGCTATATAAATTATGTCTGATAAACAGAGCTCTAAGCAACCTGTTTTCTTGTACTTATTGATAAATATATATGTGCATACATACATATACATTTATAATATTCTAAAATATATATTTATATATTATATATAATCTAAGGAATTCTAATGTGTGCAGTATGTATGTAAACATCACGTGTGATCAAAAGCCAGAATCTCATAGATACTAATTCTTTGACAGTCATAAATTACTGATTATCATTTAATGGGATTTTTATGGTTTCCAGTTGATATATTAACTTATTTATTAATTTAATTAAATGATTGACCTTCTGGATAAAGCAAAATGAAGTAATTTAACTCCATTGGCCAGACATGTTATTATATTTCAAGCCTGAAAATTATTAGATTAATTTTATGTAAAAACTAGTTTTCAACTCTGATTGATAGGCATTCTTTTATTATAGAATATCTGACAAAAGCCAGTCTGGGTAAAATTAAACATTTCCAAGAACAACACCTGATGTAAAATTCAGTTATGGAAACAATAATTCATTTATCTATTTACTAATAATATAGGAAAGGATAAGGTATAATAAATATTTTTAAATGTAAAGCATTAATGAAGAAAGAAGAGGAAATATGAGAAAAATATAAGAAAACAAGATTTAGGAATTAAAGCAGAAAACATTAAAGCCAGAAGAGAATGCTCAGATAGATCTTTATGTAGAATGAATGGCGATATTTAATATTACCAATGGAGAAAAATGTTTTGAAAAACTAATATATAAATCATCTTTGGGGAAAATGAATATATTAATTAAAATTCCAGGTAAATATTATGATTCCTTGTTAGAAAACGTGTTCTTCATTACCATAAATCTTTCATAATCTTCTTTTTCCATATTTCCATATTCAAGTAGTTTTTCTCACAAATTGTGATATGTAAACTATATTTATGGAAGTTTCCATTCACATAACATCTAGCTATCTGCATTTGACTGTCATTAATGATTCTCAAAGCTGACCAACAATGAAAGCACTTAGGGGCTTTTAAAATTTACTGACACGTGGGATCATCTTTCCCAGAAAACAAATTAAATCAGAGCAGTTAGAGGTATTATTTTTAAAGCTTTTCATGTGATGATGAAGTTGAGCCAGCACTGGGAGACGTGGCCGTAGAAACCCTTCAGACGCATCCTACCCGCTGAGCTCCTGAACTTGGTAAACTGAGTCTTTTTCAGCAGCTCGCCCGACAGACGGGCCGCTGCCCTCCAGCTAGTTACGCAAGCCAGCCTGGGAAGTGGTCACCATGCTTTCCCTCTTGGATCTCCTGTGCTGGGTACAATATGGAATCAGCTTGACCCCCTAATTACTTTGTACACCTGGCATTTGTTACTTGTGTCTCCCTCTCTGCCATGAACACACTGTCCATCCTCTCACAGCTAGTTACCGCGGGTTTCCTTCCTGCTCGCCCTCATCCCGTTACTCAACGAACAGTTCTCCACACTGCAGCCACGCTTTTCTTTTAAGAAAAAATAAAACATCTAATGATGTAACTGTCTTCCATAAAGTGTCTGTTAACAAATTGCAAGTGCCCCATTACAAATGTATTAGTACTATAATTAAATCATAACGTTCCTATTGTGAAACAAATAGTGATTAAAAATTTAGGGAAAATACTGGCGCCTGTCTTAAAATATATAAACAGCTTTATGTATCAAAATGTTACCCTTAATGGACAGACATGGTAGGCTATTAAATTACCTGCTACTGAACTAAAATTAATATCAAAATAACCTGCTGGGTACAAGCACAGATATACACTGGGTTTCTCTGTATTTTAAGTGACAGTGTTTTTAAACAAATTTGACTATTATTACAGCATCATGAATGATCGTCATTTTATAAAAATGGAATTAATAAGCAGCAACATTTTGCTTGCGATTGAATATTTTATGCTGAAAGTACTCAGAGTTCATGATGAATTTATAGGACTTAAATGTTTTTAGATAAATACTAAGTAGCTATTTTCTCTCTGGACTTTTTTTTTTTTATAAGAAAGATACCTAATGCCAAGCGTGATCTTTTAAATTAGTTGCTTTTACTTATATTTATTTTCAATAATTAAGATAATAACTCCTTAATGATAAATACGCACTTGCCCATCTAAAATATATGCTTTTGCTACACAGATAGTCATTTGCCCCTATCTTATAAGCCTCTTAGCTTTGGGATTTGGGAAAAGGTAATTAAATATAAAGCAGAGGGTATTTTTGTGGAGAAAGCACCTAATAATAGGGGTTAATTAGCTGCTTTGAATGGCAATAGGGCTATAAGGAAAAATCACAAAGGAACACCTAAGCAATTAAAACACATAAGCAATTAAAAATAGAGCAAATACATTAGAATCCTAATATATTTTATACACACCTAATTTGATAAACACCACACAAGTGTTTTCTAGGATTTACAAATCTAATTTTAAAATACAGCAGGATACCACATTTTTAAAATGGAAATTGTATATCTCATTTTACAGCTTAGCTTCATTTTTTCGTTGTAATCTGTTCTCTTTTCAGGGAGTCACATCTAGGAAAGTCTGTAGATTTTCGCCATTGACAGTTTCCTACTTCTTGCCATAAGCGCAAACCTCTTTATATTCTCTAACAAAAGCTGCAACTAAGAGTGACCACATTTCTGTGGCGCCTGTAATTACAGAATTCAGATTAGAACTTGTGGCACTGCTTGACCTCTTTTGATACATTTATTGTTTCATGTTACAGTTCATGTTATGGGTCTATTACATCTCTATATTTAATTGAAGCTTTTTCTAGCTTGAAACAATAAAGTATGATTACAGAATATTGAGATACTACAAAACAAGATGTTAGAAAGTGTTCATACTACTTTCAACTTCTTAGGAATAATGGTTCTCATCTGAAAATGAGGATAGAGGAGCAATCATTGATTGTGGTTTTAGTCTAGGAAGTAGGTTGTGTTTCTCTCAAGAGTTCATGGGGAGGCAGACTTGCAAACCTGACACTTGGATGCCAAAACTTATTTCCAGTGTTACACAGGTTGTAAAACTGTACATCCCTAAAAATAATGCTCTTCTGTATCACCCCTGTTGAGGAAGTTACTGTGTAGGGAGGAATCCTCCTCCGCAGATGGTGGATCAGAGAATGATGGACAAGAGTGCACCCAGAAAGTAGAATCCTGTCCAGTAAAAACCTCTTTCGCCTGAGCGAGTGTTTTCCTAGTATTTCCACCAGGACTTTATCATTGTAATGGACCCAACTAGTGAAAACTATGTATCAACGTGAAACAATTACCCAAAAATATTTCAGTAATTCTAATATTGTTGCTTGATGATAAAGTTAGTTGAAGATGTAAATTAGCTAAGTATGCTAATTTACTTAAGTTTTTGGTTGATTCTGGAAGAACCCAACTCTGACTCCTTGAGCTATCTGACTGTTGAGTGAGGAAGTTTCAAATCTCCCAACTGGTCCTTCATCTCCATTGTAGAATAAGAATCATATTGGGAGCTGAGTACTTTCTGTGAGAGTCTCGTGAAGAGTTATTCATGATTCGTTAAGTGGTCGGTGCGCCAACGTTGCATGACCAAACTGAGGTCCTGGGTATCAAGCAGTGCACAGAATAGCTGTACAGAAGGTTCAGCCCTCCTAACAGTGAGTGATTATCACAGGAAGCTTTACTACAACATCCAGATTCCTAATGGACAAGGAGATACTGTCTTAGGCTTCTCTGACCATGCTAAGCCCTTCATTAGCCATACAGATGCCAGCTTTACTGTCCTAGGAACTACTGCACAGTGCAGTGAAGGATAAGGTTCTGTGTGAGAATTAGACCCATGACCTACTAATAAATTACCATTTTTAGCTTCAAACAAGCCATCACTCATAGTTTTTCGTGGGGTTTTAAAGTGTGGATGGTAACATGTGTAAGTACTCATCTTGCATGCATGCACTCTCACACCCAGCTCGATGAAAGAAGGTGATGGTGGCTTTACAAAGGCAACACAAATTTCAACATTGGCCGCATAGCAAGTGTCATCAACAAAAAAGGGCATACATACTCTTTCCTGCCAGAATCACACATGGATGGTTGAAGTTACTCTCTAGGGTGGGGTCATGGCAGTTTAAGGCTGTAAAGATAAACAGGCAGTACTCGTGGCAAGTGCCTTGTCTTGTGTTTGGGGCGGCCCCAACCCAGCCATTAACATGACACTAATGTCACTGCCAGAGTTAGGGCTGCAGTGAAGGGATTTACAATATACCATCTCCAATCTTAGGGAAGTAACAAAGGAAAAGGACCAAAGACTCCTGGCATGAGAATTTGAGTTCATCTGCGTTTTGCTGATGTTTTGTAGTAAGAATAATATGAATTTTTCATTAACGAGTTTCTTTTTTAACACCCCAGATCTATCTAGACCCTGAGTCTTTGAGGAAGGCAAGAAAATTTTGATTAGACTCTGCTGAATTATTTTTCGTTTCCTTGTTTTTCAGGAATCTACAGGTCATGCATAGGCCGCCTGATGCTTTTCTGTCCCTGAACTAGCATTTACTTGAAGATTTTACCCACGTTATTGGAAGAAAGAGATGGAGCGTGGTGAGTCAGAATCACTTGGACCTTTCTAACACTCTGTACTTTTGTTCTTGAACATTCAAAAGAGCCTCTTTCAAAGCATATCATCACAAACTTTCCTCCTAGCTAACCTGCTGAGTGACTTGACATTTCCATGAGTTGGTTATCTGAGCAAAATAGGCAGGCAGGTGATAGACAGACAGACAGCACATAGTTTACAAATGAACATGTATTTTACTGGTTTATAGGATTTTATTTCTAGACACATATTTCAAATATAAGTGTATGGTCCTTAGACTAAATATAATCTTAATACATAAGATACATATTATAAGAAAGATTCTTCAAAAGCCACTAAAAAGGAAAAAAAAGTATAAATAGTCTCATTTTAGATAATTTACTAATGGTTTTTAGTAAATATCTAGTATAAAAACATAAACTCATTAATAAAATCAAAAGTAAAATAAACTGAATTTTTATGTTCAAATACCTATAAATTCTGTATAAGTGAATCAAATAATAGAAAAAGATAAATTTTAATGTCTGATATCACACATGATTAGAGATACATATTTTTACTCATAAAATCAGGCATTTATGGATATTTCTGTGCTTAACCAATTGTTTGCCGTAAGAATGTGATTATGAGTTTAAATAATTGTTCCTGTTGTACCAGTATATTCAGACTTGACTGTTCAGACGTGGCAAATAAAATATTAGATTTTCTCCTATTAGAACTGTGCTTTAAAGTACCGTGTTGTGAATTGTGATGAAAGAAACACAGCAGCAGCCTTGACTGTTTTTGTAACAGAAAGTATTAGATAGAAAGATGGGGCCTCTGCAAATAAAACGGCACTGCGCTGGGAATCTCCGACCCGGGCATGATTCAAGTGAAAATTGCTAATGTCTAAGAAGACAGGTGCATTTAATAGTTCCAAAAATCTCTCTCTCAAAAGTATAGAAATAAATAGACCTTATGAGTGACCGATGAGTGGGGATAAATAAAATAGTGGTCGCTTAGGGGGTTCTTTGGAGATCTCAATCATTTGAGCCCATAAAACGGCAGGATATTTCAGAATACTGAACTTGTTTCTGACAATTAGTGGTTCTCCAGCTTCACTGAGTGAGGAGGAGGGAACAATACAATACTTTTCTGAGAAGTCCGGAATGCAGCAGGCTAGTCTATGCACTTTTTCAATGTTATGATGATTGCTAAGTTATGAATCAATGATTACCTTATCAGGAATAACTGAGGGCAATTTAAATGGATTCTTTTCTAAACACACACTGTAGCTTTCCTTACAATTTTTTTAAAGGTTATCTTGAAAAATAAGCAGTGTTGGGAACTCAGGACTTGAGATACAATGAGGGGAAAAAAGTAAAATTGAAGTAAAGATCATATAAGTGATCATTAAGGTCTTCACAATCCATTATTAAGTCTCATGGACAAAATAGGCTAAAATTGACGAAGAGTGAGACCAAAAAACAATTTTCTCTGATATTAAAACAAATTCACATAATTCATTTTGAAGCACTCTGTAAAAAACTAACTGGAGACATAATTAACATTTGGTATTTTCGAATCATTTTTTAAACAACTGCTTCAGTGAACGTCTTGAAAGCCATTTAGTTATTGGTATAGAAAAATGATGGATTAAAAAATAAATGTAAATAAACATTTATTCAAATACATATTTATTCACATAAAATACACCTGAGTTCTGGCAGTTGGAATGCAGTTTTTCAAAATCCCTCTCTTTTCACAAAGCAGTTCTATACTATTAATGTACCTCCTTAAGCCAGGTAGCCTTATGTAATGATCAGTCTCTGACATTAATCAGTCTCTACATCTTAGATTCCACAATAGTTAGTATTTTCTAGTGTCACGTTTATACTGATGTGTAGAATTAACACTAACTGACCACTAGAGTGAAAAATTTCCATTCAGCTTATTTCACAGGTACTTAATGCTCATCCCAGGGATGTGTCAGGGATTCATGAACACTTGTTTCGTCTGGGACACTCAGCTTCCCTTCAAATATTTAAGAATGGATTTTACCCAGTTAATATTCTTTTTATTTAAGAGAAACTTTTTTTTTCAATTGAGGGAAATTTTATGCACACTTTTACCACTAAAGAAGTGAGCTGTACTTCAGATTTTAAAAAGACATTAAGTTTCAGTTAACTCCCCACCTTTTATTGTTTGTGCAGTCCTGTGGATGCACAAGTTTGTTGAATTGGGCTTCTGTGAGTCAAGAACTGAAAATGTCTGGTTGTTTAGAATGTCAAGTTAATCTCTTACTGTCTGTTCTTTAATTCACATAAAAGTCTCTATCTCTAAAGTTCTGACATTTATGGGAAAAAAAAATCCAGGCTATTTTGAGTAGTCAAGTATGACAGTACCACTACCATAATAAAGTACATTTTACCATCTTGAGTTTTCCAATAACACTTTTAAAGGCAAGTTTATAGTATGAATTTTATTAAATCTTAACTATTCAACTGCTTTAGAAAGTCTTTGTTTTTGTATATATATATATTTTTATTGAAGTACAGTCAGTTTACAATGTTGTCAGTTTCTGGTGTACAGCACAATGCTTCAGTCATACATCAACATACATATATTTGTTTTCATATTTTTTCACCAAAAGGAAATCATCCAATTTTAAAAACGTTTACTGATTGTTGTCAGTCTTTCAAAGTGGAAAGTGAATTTATGTATGTGTGTCTTGTTTTCATTTTTTGTGTTCAGTTTAAGGACATGTAAGGACTGCATATTTTATATTATCACTTAGCAACTTTTACATTTATTTTAGAGTTCTCTTCATCTAAAAACTATGTTGGCACACTGGCTATAATGAATAGATAGATGAATTCCTTGTTTTAGTTTCATTAATTCTTTTGATACTTGTCCAAACATGACTATTTTTTCTACTTTGTTGATGTTACTTGCCATTAGAAAGTATAGGTTAAGTCCCTTGCTTATACCAGGCAATAGATATTTTCAGCAATAACATGACAAGATATGTCATAAGAAATGATTTTCCATTATGCTTATATTTTATATAGCTTTTTAACATGCGATTTTATACAGACAGTTTGATTTCAGGCTTCATTTTATGTTCTCTTAATGTTCTAAATTAGATCCAGTTCTTATATTGACTTAGACAAATGTTAATAGCATGAGGCAATAAACTTTTTGCAAGTTCTGTATTAATCATTGAGACCAAAAGTATTTCTATTAATTTTGTATTGAGAAAGTTGAAAAGTTGAATTTTAGAATTACACATTATACTCTAATTCAACAACAGTATTACTATTAGATTCTTCCATCGTGTCTCTGTCGCAGAAGCAGCCACCAGATGTCCATGATGACAATTCACAACTGTTCCTTAATTCTGTCTAATGATATGTAACCAACCAATGCACATATAATTCATGAATACCAATAGCTTCCTTGTTACTTATTAGAAGAAAGAGTATCTTTAGATTATTTCTCTTCCTTTTCCAAGAAAAAACTATACTGACAGCTGGAGACCTGCAAGTAAAAGGGTGTCACGTTCTATCTTAAGACGTGATTTAACAGAAAACCCAAGTACAAGGAAGGATATTTTGAAAGCAAATGCAAAAGAAAGACAAGCAAAATAAAACTTTCAAGAGGTTAAGAAATAAAATAAAAAGAAATTTAACAATATTTTTTAGTTAATTCATTTCTATTTTTATATAAACCTTAATTTTAGGACCCTGTGGAATTTCAGAAAAATTACAAAAATAGTACGAGAGGTGTATAAACCCTGCACCTAATTTCTCCTACTGTTAACATAATTATGGTAACTTGGTGACAGTTAATAAACAAATGTTGATGTTATTAACCAAAATCCATATTTTTTCCGATTTCTTTAGCTTCTAACCAACTTTATTACTTCTCGTGTTCCAGGATCGCATCCAGGGTCTTACACTATATTCAGTCATTACATCTCCTTAGGCTCCTCTCGGCTGGGACAATTTCTCAAACTTTCCTTATGTTTCGTAACCTTGAACAGTTTAGGGAATATGGGTCAGACATCTTGTAAAATGTCCTTCAACTGGGACTTTTCTGATGTTTCTCTCATGATTAGTCTGGTGTTACAGCTTCTGAGGGGAAAGACCACAGAGGCAAAACGCCACATTCCTCGCGTCGTATCAAAGGTACCTGCTGTCTGCCTGGTTTACATTGACATTGACCTTGATCATGGGGCTGCAGTTGTGTTTGATGATTCTCTGCTCTGTCAAGTTACTCTTCTTTCCTCCTTTCCATGCTGTACTCTTTGGAAAGAAGCCACTATGCCCACACTTAGGGGCTGGGGAGTTCTGCTTCCCCCACCAAAGGGAGGAGTATTTGCATCATGTTTTGGAATTCTGCTTGAGAGATGTGTTTCTCATTCTCCATTTGTTTATTAAATAATGTATTTATATCAGTATGAACTCGTGGAAATTTTATAGTTTGGAATATAATCCAATACTACTTTACTTTATTGATCAGATTGTTCTAGCTTTGGCCATTGGGAGCTCTTTACTTGGCTCCCATGTTCCTTTGACATACCCTTTCATTAGGGAATTGTGTGTGTGTGTGTGCGCGCGCACGTGCGCGCACACACGTTTTATTTTGTTTCTGAATGCTTCCATACTTTGAGGTACCACAGAATACTCCAGATGCATCTTGTGTATTTCCTGCCCCAGTTCTGGAATCAGCCATTTCTCCAAAAGTCTTGGTCCTTTTGGTAGAGAATGTTATGAGAAAACAAAGTCTAGATGCTAGATGTGGTCATTGCTCCTGGGCTGTCATTAATTCTAGACCCACTAACCTAATAGAGCAAGGAAATAAATGTGTGGATACTAACCCTTGTGTATACATGTTTCTATAAATATTTCTGTATGTAATATTTTATCTATATTAGGCTAAAAATGAATTCATAGTGAGGTCTCCAACTCTAACCCACTGCCACATGGATCATCCTAGTCTCTCCCCCTTCCCCCTCCAAGAGCAAGACACCTGGTTCCCACCATCTGCTAAATAAATACTCAATTCCAAAATACGCATAGCAGTGTCCATATTGTTAACCTTTTATCAATTAGAGTATAGTGTTATATACACTTTCTGTTGAAGTTGATTTTATAGATTCCACTAATTTCCAACGCTTCTTAGGGCCTTTTTCTCCCACCCCCTTCAGTGAAGTTGTTTCACACATTTTGTCACATTTTACATTCCATCATGGTTATTCCTCTAACTTCCTAAATGATTTTTTTATTTGCTTATATTAGATTTCAGTTTGTGCTCTAAACCTCAATGGATTCTGACAAATGCATAGTATCATATATCCACAATTAGAGTATCATACAAAACAAGCTAACCACCATCAAAATTCTCTTGTGCTTCACTTCTTCAACTTTCCCTTTCTGTCCCCTGAACCCCTGGAAACCACTGAACTTTTTACTGTTATAGTTTTGGCCTTTTTTTGGAATATCATTTAATTGGAATCACATAACATGTAGCCTTTTCAGACTGGCTTCTTTCATTTAGTAATATATATTTAAGGTTCTTTAATATCTTTTTTGTCTTGAATTTATTTTTAAAACTATAATACTCCATTGCATAGTTGTACTATGGTTTATTTATTCACCTACAAGAAGGCATCTTGATTTCTTTCATTTTTTTTTGGCAAATATGAATAAATCTGCTGTAAACAATCATGTGCAGATTTTTGTGTAGAGAAGAGAATTCATTTAGGAAATAGCTAGGAGAGTGTATTATATGGTAAGACTGTGTAGCTTTATGAGAAAGTGCAAAACTGTCTTCCCGAGTGGCTGTCCCATTTTGCACTTCCACCAGCAATGCAGGAGAGTTCCTGTTGCTTCATATTCTCACCAGCAATTGCTAATTTCAACTTTTTTTTGGATATTGGCCATACGTATGCAGTAATATCTCATTGTTTTAATTTGCAGCTTTCTAATGGCATTATAAGCAAATATTCTTTTCTATTTTATTATTTTTAATTTTTTATTGAAGTACGGTCAGTTACAGTGTGTCCATTTCTGGTGTACAGCACGATGTCCCGGTCAGCAAATATCTTTATGATTATCCACCTGTGTGTCTTTCTTGATGAGGTGTCTGTTTAGATGTTGTTCTCATTTTCAAATTAGGTGGTTTGCTTATTGTTGAATTTTAAAAATTATTTTTGTATGTTAGATACAAAATTTCTTATCATATACGAGTTTTGTAAAATTTTCACTCCGTGGTTTGAATTTTCCTTCTCTCAATATGAATATAATTATTAATACTAATTCCATTCTCTCTTCACAGAGCAGAAATTTTAATTTTAATGACGCCTACTCTATCAATTTTTCTGTCATAGGCTCTGCTATTATTGTAATATCTAAAAATTCAGGGCCAAATCCAAGGTCACATGGATTTTCACCCAGTTTTTTGCCTTTAAGTTTTGTAGTTTTGTATTTCCTACTTAAGTATGATCTGTTTTGAGTTGACTTTGTGAAACGTAATGTCTGCGCATGGGTTTATTTCTTTCATAGGGGCATTCAATTGTCCTTGCATCATGGGTGAAAATGCTGTTTTTTCCATGCAGTTGCTTTTGCTTTGTTCCTTTTTCAAAGATCATTTGATGAGATTTATTTCAATATATTTTTGTACTGTTTATTCTATTTCAGTAATCTGTATGTCTACTCTTTTGCCAAAACCATAGTGTCGTGATTACTGCAAATTTATAGCAAGTCTTGAAATTGGGAGTGTTAGTTCTCTGACTGTGTTATTCTTCAAAATTGTATCGGCTTTTCTGTGTGTGTCTTGTGACTTTCTGTATAAACTTTGCAGGCAGTTTGGCTGTGTGTACATGATAGCTTTCTGGGGATACTGACTGGGGTTGCAGTCTATCTATAGATCAATTTGGGATACACATCTTAACACTATTAGGTATCAAATCTTCTAATCCATAAACATGAAATATATCTCCATTTATCTAGAACTCTGATTTATCAGAGAATTATAGTTTTCTACAAACTAATTCTGTACATATTTTATTAGATTTATAACCACCTGTTTCATTTTCTGGTGCTATTTAATTTTTAAAATTTCAAATACCTATTGTTTGTTTTTGTGTGTAGGAAAGCAATTGATTTTTTAATGTTAGCCTTGAATTCTGCAAACTTGCTGTATTCACTTGCTAATTTCAGGATATAATTGTTGATTCTTCAAGATTTTTTACATAGACAATCACGACATCTGTGAACAAAGATAGTTTTATTTCCTTGTTTCCAGTCTCTGAAGGGTTTCTCTTCCAGTCTTTCTGCCCTTGCCGTGACATTCAGTACCTTGCTGACTAGCGCTGGTTGGAGGACCTTCCTGCTTTACTCCTGTTTTGGGGGCAGAAGGTCAAGTTTCTCATATTTAATATGACTTTAACTATAGTCTGGGTTTTTTGGGTACATATTCTCTATTCTCAGTTTGCTAAGAATTTTATAATGAAAGGATGTTTGTTGTTATTTTGTTTTTCAGGTATGTGCTTTTTTCGCATTAACTGATAGGGTCGTTTGATTTTTCTTCTTTAGCCTGTTGATGAAGTGGATCATATTTACTGATTTTTCAAATCACACCTGGAATTAATCCTACCTGGGTACTGTGTAAAATTTTGGTATGCATTTTTTTGTATTCAACTTGCTAATATTTTTTAAGTCTTAGGTAAATTTTGAAATAGCAAAGAATGCATAACAGTATATAATATGCCGTTTTTTGGCTTATATTATTTTACTAAGTATTTTAGTGAAAAACTAATTATCCATATTCAGTTGTTGCTTTTATTTACCTAGGAGGTTACTGTATTTTTCTCACAATTATAGTTTTAGTCTTTTAAAAGCTTTTGACTTCTCAAATTTTTATTTTAAGAATTGTTGATTTTTAAAAATCATTGATACAAGATTCTTTTACTGTAATTATTTATATATTTAGGTTTATTCTTTATTGTTGATACAACAGGCCTAATGTTAGTGACCAGATGATATATTTTAAATAAACATCAATGTTTAACTAGATCTATTGACATTTTTATTTTTTTCTAAAAAATAATGTTAGATGTTAAGAAAAAAATATTTTACTGTATGTGTAAAACATACATTTATGAAGGTAATAATTTCATTTCCATCCTTTTTAGTCATGCATAAAATGAACATTTTTGTAACTTTGATTTGAATGCATACATTTCTTAGAGATTATGTTTTAGAAATGCTTAATCTCTTATTTTTAGTACATACTCTTGGTGATAGTCAATATAAAAATATATAGTCTATGGTAACTTTTCTCATGTTTTTAATATGTTAACTAATTGGTGAGAAACATCCATCTGCCATTCTTCTGGATAAATAACACTTGTGTTATACAATCCAGTCTGATTCTTCATGTTTTCACAGAATGCTCAAAAGTCAGAATTACAGAATATTTGCAATAGAATATTTTTTACGATATAGAAATAAAATAATTGTCCCTTTCAATCTTTTTTTCATATGTTAAGAACATGTCCTCTGATTTCTTCCTTGTTGTCACATGTTGCAAGATTTCCTTCTTTTTTCAAGGCTGAATAATATTTCATTATCTGTATTTGCCACATTTTCTTTATCTATTCGTCCATTCACAGATACTGTTCCCACATCTTGGATACTGTGAATAACGTGGCAATAAATACGAAAGTGCTAATACTGCTTCAAGATTGAAATTTCAGTTCTTGTGGATAAATACTGAGAAATGAGATCACTGGATTACATGGTAGTTCTATTTCTAACTTTTGGGGGCAACTCCATATTGTTTTCCACAGTGGTTGTACCATTTTAAATTTCTACCAGTAGTGTACAAACATTCCAATTTCTCCACATTTTCACCAACACTTGATATCTGTTGTCTTTTTGACAGTAGCGTTCTAACAGGTGTTAGGTTGTTGTAGTTTTGAGTTGCATTTCCCTGATGAATAGTGATGTTGAATATCTTTTCACATACCTCTTGGCCATTTGTATATCTTCTTGGAGAAATTGATATTCAAGTCTTTTGCTCACTTTTTAATGAACTAAGCTTATATAATTGAGAAAGTTTTTAACGTCTCCTGCTGAAGATAAGAACAACACAAATCTTTATCTACAGGGCATTGGTTTCATAACATGGTAGAAAAGATTATAGAGAATAATTTCTCTTTGGGGCCTCTAGGAATTGTCCCATATTGGAGTAAAATGGCTCATCCTTTACCTCTTCTCAGTCAGTCACTGAATGTGGGCCGTCTGAGGTGTGAGCTTGGGGTGTTGGCTCTTTGAAGCTGAAGGCCGTCCACCAACAACACTCCGAGAAATCGTGCAACAAGTTCTTTCTTGCATCTCCACGTCCATCACAGTCCGCTTGTGATGCTCACATCCTTTACCTTGTGTACATTAAGGAAGAGTCTCCTCTGGGAACCACGTGGCTTTCTATTCTTGGGGGAAACTCAGAAGATGAGGACTAGTAAGAACCACAGACCCTACTTCCTCGGTTGGTCCTGGGACACAGCGGATAATTGTATTTTCCCTCTTCTACTTTTATTCTCGAGTTTTCTCAGCTTCAGCTCACCATGATGCTGGTCTCGGTGTCTTGCCTGGTGGACGTACATCAGATCCTTACTGCTGAGTCTTCTGCATCACGGGTCATCATGTGTGTTTCGGGTTGAGATGGCTGCTGTTTTCAATTTATTATTAAGATTAGGGAAGAGAATACCAAGTGGTGTCATCTCTCATTTCTCTCTGCTCCCCTTGGTGAACAGCAGTGAGAACCTAACTCCCTTTCTGGAGATGGGAAGTACAAACTCCCCACTTGTGTCTTTGGGGGTGACCATCAGCAGGGCACTCCTGCTCTTGGCACCAGTACCGTAGATGCTTCCAGTCGATGAGCCAGCACTAAATAAGAACTCTGGTTCAGTTATTAACTCTGAGTTGTCACTCACTGGTATTGTCATCAGCCTGCACCAAACCTCTGTCAGTCCTGCAGCTACGTTCATACGTGGAATATGTATCTGGTTGGACAGAATGACTGCATTATTTTTCAGAAGGTGTAAATGTGGATGGGTGATGGTGTTCCCTCCTCCAGAACCTCAGGGGCCTGTGATGCAATTTTCCCACTGAGTCTTTGCATACGTGCAGCCCTTTTGTGCAAATACTGCTAAGGCTCTTCTATTTTCCTTAACATCATAGGGTCTGCCAGGCTGTGTAGCCCAAACAGCAGGGCTGTAGCATAGTAGCCTCCACTGTTTACAGCTGCTTTTCCAGCTCTGGGCCCCATTCCACACTAAAACCCTTTCGTGTGACTCATCGTAAGGTCATAAATTCCCTATGTACAGAACATGCTGTTTCTAGAACTTGGAGAAACTCTAGCATTGTCCTTCCTTCTTTGTGGTGAGAGACGGAAGTGGCAACAGTTTTTCTTACTTACTTACGATAGGATGTCCTGGCATGACCTTGATTACCAGATCCCTATAGTGTTACTAATGTGACTAAACTCTGATCATTCTTCCTAATGACAGTGCAAGTTGAGTGGACCCTTAATGATTCCTCTTACTTTGCCCTTGGGTTCATGTGTTCTACTCACCATCTCCATCATTCTCTGAAGTCTGACCCCCTAGATAAGAGAGGTCATCTTAGATCGTTCAGCCAGTCTAGCTGCTGTGGTCAACAAGCACATGTAAAGATGCTCAGAGTCATCATCAGAGAAATGCACATCAAAACCATGAGATACCACTTCACACCCATTAGAATAACTATTATTAAAAAAAAAAAAAAGAAAGAAACACACTAACTCGTATAAAACCACGAAATAAATGCTGGTTAGGATGTTGAAAAAAATTGAACCTTTGTATATTACTGATGGGAATGTGAAATGGTGTAGCCCCTGTGGAAAACAGTTTGCAGTTCCTGAAAAATAGATGTAGAGTTATTCTATGACCCACCGGCTTCACTTCTGGGTGTATACCCAGACAAACTGAAGGGAGTGACTTTAACACGAAACTATACAACCCATGTTCACAGCAGTGTCACTCACAGTAGCCAAAATGTGGAATCAACCCAAGTGTCCATTGATGGATAAATGGAGATATACAAACAAACAAGAGAATATTATTAAGCCTTAAAAAGAAGCAAATTTTTCAGATATAGGTAAACAAGTTTCTACCATATCACATAGGGAGCTACATTCAATATCCTTTAGTGACCTATAATGAAAAAGAATATAAAAATTAATCTATGTATGTATATGTATGATCCATTATGCTCTACACCAGAAATTGACACAACATTGTAAACTGACTATACTTCAAAAAAAATAATAATAAAATAAAACAAACTGGATGTTTAAATGATCTGACATGACACTTGGGTCAAAAAAATGCTAGATCTGTCTCCTTCCAAAAAAAAAAAATGTTAATCTGTGTAACCATCTGTATTTCTATTATTAGCTAAGGTTCTAAATAATGCAGATTTATAAAATATTTCATTATTGTCTTAAATTATTTTTAATTCTGATATGAAGGACTGGCTAAATCACTGACAGCATGATTGTTTTCTCTATTCATAGATTTGCAAGTATTCATTTCTCAAAAGTATACTGTTGGTTGCAGTATAGGTTGGATGGAGATTGCTCAGGGCAGAACTTTGTTACTGACAAAACACTAAGTGTGTTTGCCCAGTTGATGGCTGGTTAATAGTGTTATCTTTATATACAAAGGATAACCTATAAAATATAGATAGAATTGATAGAACACAAATAAAAAGTCTTGTTTTTACCAACAGAGTAAGACTTGCATAGATTTTAATATTGAAATGTATACATGTATGGTATTTGCAGAAATATTCATTAAAATGGAAATTGGATTTTTATTGAGAGTAGGAAAAAATAGCAATATTGGGCAAATTTATTGTTGCATATATCTCTGACATGTGACTGCAGCATAATTTTAGCTATTTAATTGAGTTTCTTACAAAAGTCAAAGACCCCAATTTTCCCTCCAGTACAAAGCAGAAAGTATCCATATATCATGATGAGTTTTATATGAAAAACAAATGATAGAATTTTGCTTAATATGTTTATTTCAGCGTTAGCCACTGAAGAAGATGAACAATATATTTAAAGCCAAGTGATATAATTTGATTGCATGTTATGGTAGGAAGTAATAAACACATTTGGCTTTGTAGCATTCTAGATAATTATCAATATTTTATAGTATCTTTTCATAATTATATATTGTGTCTTGTTTGTTGATCAAATTGCCATAATAATGAGTCTCAAGTTAGCACCGTGAGAAAAATTAAAAAAACGCTTTTATTTGATGTTCCTTGTTAGCCACAGTGAGCATCAGACATATGGTTAGTCCTGCAATTTATGCTTTATATAAATTTCTGTCACTGAATTTAATAATTGTCAAGGCAAGGATCTATCAGCTCCATCTTACAGATCCAAACTACAAATGAACAGGCTTAGGAATTAAACCCTTTTCTCTAGTAAATTCTGCTGATGTCTGAGACTCACACTACTTCCTAGGGATTCATACATAGTTTGACTCCTGTGTCCTGATGCTGTTTTTCAACATACAAAACTGCACCAAAGTTTTCCATATTTTCTGACAAATCTCTAAAATATGCTGGAGCTAGGTTAGCAGCATGCATGATCAGATCATTAGAAAAACTTTAAATTCAATATTAAAAAAAACCTTTCAGTATCGTTTGTTGATGTAATTTATAAATTTTCTCAGGTTAAATACAGCCACGGATCAAAATTCAGAAGTTCCAAGAACTAAACATTTAAAGTGAATCTTCTTAATGCTCTTGCCACCTGCCCCACTGTCGCCTTTCCCAGAGTCGATTATTGTTACTAGTTATTTCTGAATGCGACCAGAGATAATTTATTCATAGAAAAGCATACAATTATATTGTCCAGAATCTTAGAATATGGGTTAGTAGTATGGATAGTTCTCCTGGTAGAATCAGTAAGAGCCTAATTCACATGCGTTGGTTTGGTTCTCTGTGGGCAGACAGATCTGTGTAACTGGGTAGATGCACAGGTGTGCCGAGTCTGGAGAAGCTGTCCTTTTGGGCTTGAACGCTATGGTAGCATTTCAGTCGTGCTTGCTTTTTGCTTGTTTCTTTATACCTTTGGTAATTCTATTGGAGGATCCCTGCCACGCGCTGCAGCGACGAGCAGTGTTCCACCAAGCAGGTGATGGGAGAACCCAGCCAGTCTGACTGTTGATGGATGCCTTCCCTAATAAAGGCTCTTTTAAAGGAATCGCTCCGACTCTACATTGAGTAGAGCTTAGCTGGGCAAGAAATAGATAGGCTAATTTTTCATACATTTTGCGTATCTCTACAGTTAGAAAGCATGTTCAGGCACCTCAGAAGACGCCAATATGGATAAAGAGAGACGTTTGGAGGGTGATGCGGGAGTCAGGTAGTGAGAAGGAGTATTGCCGTGTGATAATATTGAAAAGTTTTCAGTGGCCACGTGATGTGGGGTTTTCTGGACACGGGAACTATTTAGATGGCATTTAAATGCTGTGGAAACCCCCCATAAAGGATTTTAAGGGAATGATGTGACCAGATGTGTGTGTTCAAAAGTTCAAGTTCACGAAATAATGAGTTAATGTCAGTGTCAGAAGTGGGAAAGCAGGAGTGGAGAAAAAAGACTGAATGGACAGAAGGCATGACATGCTTCCCTGTGTTCTGGAAAGAGGGCAGACAACCCTAGTTCACCTGATGATAACAGAATAGAAAAGAAGTGGTCTTGGGGAACGAGACTGCAGTCCAGTTTGGCTTGATGCAACCCATTCCGTTCTTTTTAGAAAACAATCATCTGGATTTTTTGCTTGGAGACAAATCCTCAGTAACCTTTATGAAATGAGGTAAAATGCAGCGATTGGACCATATACTGATCTCTGGTCACCAGAATCCTCCATTTAAATCCTATGTCCACTTTATTATACGTGTCCAACACGCAAACATCTCCTGGGTTCAGCAGGCACGTGGGTTCTGTGTTCGCTCTCTTGGGCTCTAGAAATGCTCTTAGCTGAATTTTCGTCCACTCTGCTTTACAAATTCTGCACTTCTGTCTGCTCTGTCTTCCCTGGGCTTGGGGGGAGACTGCTGGAGGCTTTGCAAACATCTATTCTCCTATTTTCTATCTTTTCTTTTACTCCTCATCCTGTTTTCTGCACGTCCGCAGGTCAGGATGACATTCCACAATGATGTTCTCTGGAAGGGTTCTTCTTTTGGGTCCTTACAACCGACTATAATAATAATGACTATTGTATAGTAGTTATGCTTGGTATTATCACCCATACTGTTACTAGTTTTACATTATTTTATAGGCTATGACCTCTGATACAATGTTAAAGAGGACTAGGGTGTTGGGATACTAATCTTAGTACCCAAAGCTATGGCACACCTTTCAAAATATGACCATTAAGAATAATGTTTCCTGTAGGTTGCTTTTGTAGGTGTCCTCCCTCAGTTTAAATAGGTTCTATTTCTAATTTGCTATGAACTCTTTGTTCCTTTGTGTCTTTGTAACATCAGTAGGTGTTTCATTTTATCGGATCTTTTTCTCCTTCATATTTTGGAATCACCGTATGATTTTCCTGTCTTTGACTCTGTTGATGTTATGTGTTACTTTGACTGAATTTTAAGTTTTGTAACATGCATTCCAGGAATACATCAGATATGGCATAATATATTAGCCTTTTCTATGTTACTAAATTTGATTTGCTTAATATTTGTTTTGGCTGTTCATATCAATATTTATGAGAGGTGGTTCTATGACTTACTCTTATTATGACTATTTCCAATTTGGTATCAAGATTATGTTGGCCAAATACAAAATTATTTAGATATTTGTCTATCCTTTTCTAGTCTCTAGAAGATTCTGGATGATATTAGAGTTATTTTTCCTTAAATATTTGGAATAACTCAAAGATAAAACCATCTGAGTTTGTAGTTTTCTGTGTGGGAAGTATTTTTTATTTCTTTGAATTTAAATGCACGAATACTCAGGTGTTGTATTTCTTGTGTCAGTTTTAATATGTTTTAATATTTTATATCTAAATGTTCAAATTTAAAGATGCGACATTCTTTATAATGCCCTTTTATGGATTCTGTTGCCTGTAGGATCTATAATGATATTACAATTTTTGTTTTTCATATTGGCAATTTATGCTTACATCTCTTTTCTCCTGATCTTTCATTGGACTTAACATTTTCATAATCTTTACAAAACTTTTATCTTTTTCTTTCTTGATCTTCTGGTTTACATTTATTTTCTGTTCCTTTAAAATAATTCAATTCTTTCATATTTCAGCGGGTAATTTAAATTCATCTTCTTATGTTTTGATCTACCTGTTTAGATCAGTGGTTTTCAGCTTTTCTTTTCTATAACATAATAAGGATCTGGATTTCCTCTAGGCATGCTTTTTGCTGTACTTTCAAATGTTCAATATGCTCTTTAATATTCATTCTTTAATATGTTCAATAAAATTTACCTTTGGTTAAGCCTTCATCCCCAGGTTATTTGGAATATATTGCTAATTTTCCCATTTGGAGTTTTGCTAACTTCCTTTTAAAATTAGTCTCTCGTTTGATTTCATTCCGCTTAGAAAACTTACTCTGTATGATCTTAAAATACCATCTCTCTGGTGACGTTGCCCAAATTTGTATCTGTAGCCTTGACCTTCTCCTGAACTTGGGCCCCATGTGTCCAGCTGCCAACTGGACCTCTCTTCTTAGACGCTGCATTATTAGCTCACGCTGCCGTCACAGGGCATCACAGTTTTCACAGCTTGAACAACGGATACTTATTTTCTCAAAGTTCTAAAGGAGGAAGGAAACTGAAAGCCCGAGCTCAGAGCGTCAGCAGGTTGTTTCCAGGTGAGACTTCCCCAGGCCTGCGATGGCCCTTCTCCCGTGTCCTCACGTGGCCTCTCCTCTGCGCATGCACGGAGGGAGCGTCTATGGGTGTCTCCTCCTATTCTTTTTATATTATTATTAGGGTATAATTGACCTATGTTATTATATTAACTTCAGCTGTACAACGTAACTCAATATATGTATATGTTGCAAAATGATCACCACAATTAGTCCAATTAACATCCATCACCACAGAGTTACAATTTATTTTCTTGTGATGAGAATTTTTAAGATCTACTCTCTTAGCAACTTTCAAATATATACAGTACAAGGTTTTTAACTGTAGTCACCATGCTGTACATTACATCCCAGGATTTATTTTATGACTGAAAGTTTGTACTTTCTAGTCACCTTCACCCATTTCACATGCCCCCCACCACCACCTCTGGAAACCACAAATCTGTTCTGTGTACCTATGAGTTAAGTTTTTTGTGTTTTGTTTTTGTAGATTCTGCATAAAAGTGAGATAAATCTTTGTCTTTTAACTGGAGTATTTAGTCTATTTATAGCCAATATTTAATACAAGCATCAGTACCTATTGCTCAACTTCACATTCCTACTTTTGTGTTTTCTGCTTGCTGTACTTCAAGTTTTTATTTTCCACTTCTAGTTTCTATTTCTCTTCTATTTTTATATTCCAGTTACTTCTCAGTCTTGTGTTATTTTCATTTCATTGATACATATGTAAAGTATATATATATATTTTCAATAATTGTTTTCTCTGCTGACAAACTTGTGGTTTTAAGAAGCTCAACAATATAGCACTGGTTCTGGAAAGTGTTCTGGTGTTTTTCCCTCCTACTATTGTCCCCATCCTGTCCTTTCTTCTATATTTTTAGAACTCTAACCACATCCATGATTGTAAATCACTATATCCACGTAGGTCTGATGTTTTTTCAAAAATCTATGTTCTTTTTTTTTTTTCCCCCACTTTATACATGACAGGCTAGGTTTTTTTTCTCACCTATCTTCCAATTTATTAATTTTGTTTTTAGCTGTGTCTAATCTGATGTTACCTAAAACACCTGGGTTTTTTACTTCAGTTATTATATTTGATTCTTGTGACTCGCACATTTCTTACCAAGTTCTCATTTTATTCTTTACTTTTCTTGCACAATTTAATCACAATTGTTTAAACACTGAGTATAACTCAGATACCTAAATTCCGTATAAGTTTGTATTGTTTATTTTTCCATTTTTTTATCAACTTGTACTTTTTAAAAGTCTGACCGTTTCTGGTTAGTCATCCAGGATGAAACTTGTTTGATATGGTGTTTAAAATAAGCAGAGATTACTTTCATCAGGCAAGATTACCTTCTTCTAGGTCAGATTTCCTTCTTTTAGCAAACAATTGGGTTAGAGACAGGGATATTTTAATCAAATACCAGAATGAGTTTATTCAAATCTTAGTTTTAGTTTTAGGGTAAGTTGGCCTATTTGGCTTTCAAGTTTGCTCCAGTGTGTAGGCTTCTAAGGTCCAATCAAGAGCCCTGCAGTGTGTATCAGATTCCTATTCTTCGGTGGGTCCTTACGTCCATTTTTGAAGTCCACATAAACCTCTAGAAATGACATAAATTTTGCTCATCTTCTTACTCACTTCAGTCATCTCATAATTAATAAATGCTTTGATGATAAAATGAAACTAAATATTTTCCGTATCTCAGTGTCTCTCTTCAGGATCTTGGCCCTGAAATACTTGTTCTGTTGGTAGTTCACAGATAACTTGAAATGACAGTGTTCTAACTTTTTAAATGGCGGATGGGCTGCTCTAGGCAGAGTCGAACATTCTCTGCATTACTGTCATCTTTATCTGTTCCAGGTCATGACATTGTAGTTACCGTCATGATTGAAGCCGTAGAGCTTTGTGTTTAATTCTTATTTAAATTAAACTTATTTTCTTTTAATGGGGAAGGTAAATCCATTTGAATTTGTTGGCAAAGTATTTATGATTTATACATCACAACTTTTGTACATTTCTGTGCTTTCTTGATTTTTATTTGCTTTTTCTTTTTCACAACATACTTTTGATTGACTTCACTTTTTAATCTAATGATTTGGGAAGTAGTCCCATGTTTTTACACTTACAATTTAAATTATTTTACCTGTATTCACATAATTTTTAATTGCAAAGAAAAGACTATCTATTGGTAATGGCCCATGTATTTTCAACGTATGTATACATATATTTTTCTTTCCTATATTCTTCCAACTCTTTTATTTATTGGCGATGTGAAGGCTTCATAACCAGATTTTTAATATTGAGAATTTTGTTTTGGTTTCATACATGTTTGCTTAAAAATTGTTTATGGCGCTTCTTTTTTTATCTCCACAGTTGTAACACCACATACTGAGATAGAATGCAGTGTTTACTTCCTTTCACTGCCTGTTGTATATTCTTTTACACCACAGTTTTTCATTACAGAATTCTTCACTGTTGCCTATTTTCATAAACAGTTGGATTAAACCCTTTGTTGTTACGGAATTATTTTCCCCTCAGGAAATGGGAAATGTACATGAGTGTGGTGTTTCTTCAATTACTGCGTCTGTGATCATATATCTTTATCGTTTCACATAGGAATGGTATGTAACTGAATTTTAAAAAGTGAATCACAGGACTTTTCTTTTCCAACTGCTCTATACAATTCTGTTCTAGTGTTTAATATTTAGAAATGAGGTGTGAAGGTCTCTGTTTTAAATTCTTCAGTAATACTCTTCCGTGCATGAATTCTTGAATGATTTTGTTCTATTTTAATTTCAATACGTTTAATCTGTAATACAGAGAATTCCTCTTGTCAGATATAAATGTGAAAATTATAGCAATTAATTTTGATCGTTTTTCTCCTGAGAGTCAGATGTACCCTTTATTTTTACAGCATCTGCTGTAAATATATTTGAAATAATGATAGATCTAGCTAGAGGATTCTTGGTGGTGAATTCCTACTTTTATGGGGTTTCATCTTGGAGGTAAAAAGCAAATTCTATCTCTATTTATTGTTGTTGTTGTCACTAACTTAGAGCCCATTAGTACTGAAGTCTGCATTAGATGAATTCCGTGGCTGGTCTTGGGTGCCGTGCAGATAAGCCTATCACTACACTGCGTTGCTGACTCCAGTTCGCAGGGGAGCAGTGTTAATTTCCTATACCATGTTCCCAACTTGAGTTGTTCTGCTAACGTTTGATATATTATCTAACTTGATATGCATAAAATAGTATAAAATATAAGATGTTTTTAGTACATTTCTAATGCTGTATGTGTGTATGTGTGTGCATGCATTATTTTTCATTGGTAAAGACATTGCATTTTATTTTCAAAACACATTTGTATCCTTTACTTTGCTGAAGGACTTGAACACATACACGCACTCTGATGGTCCATGAGAGAGACACTAAGGTTGCCCCAGTTATTGCTGCCTGTTTGCACACTTGTTAACCCCTCCTGCACTTAATATTCACTAGACTTACCCACTTCTAGCAGAGAAAATATGGTAGGAATTATGGGATGTCACACTGAAATTTATTATAAAAAGTGCTGGCTTCTTGTCTTTGGTGTTCCTCTCCTTTGCCTTTCAATGTCCCTGGCAAGTCATTTGCCATGTCATTAGGGAGCTTCAGGGAGGTGCCCATGTGACGAGAAACCACGTCCTGCCAGCAACCACGTGGCAGCTGAGATGCAGAATCTCACTCGTAGTCAGGCCTTCAGAAAAGACCACAGCCTTGGTTGACAGCTTGCCTGCAACCTCATGAGGTCCCTTGAGCCAGAGACATATGCTCAACTGTGTCTGGTTTCCTGTAGCACAGAAACTGAGCTAAAAGGTGGTGGGTGTTTTGGCCTTCTAAGTTTTGGGGTAATTTGTTCCACAAGAGTAGATTTTTTAAAATAGTGTTTTTCTTGTTTATACTGTTCTTGTCTCCAACTAAGTAACAATTGTAGTCCCACATATGAGGATGGGGGAACTTACTAGAAGTGAAGATGTTATCAACCCAGTGTCAGTCCATTGTTAAACGATTCTCAAAACATGTAAATAACAATACGAATACTGTGGATTTAGTTTTGGAAGGGGCTGAGGAGGTCTGAATTAATCCTGCAAGTGAATCAATTTCCTGTTTGGTTAAATATTCTTTAGTGTTTGTATTACTTTGCTGGGGCTACCACAAGTGTCACAAACTGGGTGGTTTCAACAACAAAAGCTTCTTGTCTCACAGTTTTGGAGACTGGATGTCAGAGATCAAAATATTAACAAGGTTGGTTCCTTCAGGCACCTGTGAGGAAGAATCAGTTCCACACCTCTCCCCTGGTTCCTGGTATTTACTGACAATCTCTTGTCATTCTTTGGTTTTCACTCCATGGCCACAATTTCTCCCTTTTTTGTTCAGATGACTTTCTTTCTGTGTGTGTCTGGGCTCGAACTTCTCCCCTTTCTAAGGACAATAGTTGTATTACGTTAGGGGGCCATTCCATTCCAGTATGACCGCATCTTAATTAGTTACATCAGCATGACCCCATTTCCAAAGAAGGGCACACTCTGAGATACTTGGAGTGATGTCTCAACATAAGAGTTTTGGAGATGCAGAATTCAACCCATAGCAATATTCTAATTGTTTCAAATGTCACTGAATTAACAGAAGAGGAGACATCTTGACTCCTTATAAGTGAGACTGGTAGGTCATTGATGGGTAATGAGGTGGTAAGGCAGACACCCAGGAGGACACTTCGGGGCCAAGTCATATCTTTTTCTTTTAATCTTGGAGACGGGATGTCTTTTCTTAATTTCTCTTCAAAGCCTCTAGTCTCTCGACTTTTTACCTTCTAAGAATTCCCTTCAGCTTCACCTAATTCTAGTCACATTTGTTTTGAGTTAAGTCGTTTTTGAGTAGAAGAAAAAAAAGTAATAAAACATAAATAACCATAAACAACAAAATAAAAACAAAAACATAAATGCTTCCTGTTCTTAAGGATTTTTTTTTATTTAACTCTGTTGAACACTGAGTCTTCATTTCATTGGACTTTTATTACATGGACTTTATTATGTTTTATTACCTTTTTCTTATTTTGATCTAGGCAGAGGTTAGGGGATATAAGATAATGACTTGTGGTACTTGTCAGTGAGTAGAATATGATGGAAATGTATAGAAATACATAGGTTATGCTATGGAACTGAATATGAGTGTCCATCCAAATTCACATAATGAGGCCCTAATGTCCAAGTTGATGGTATTAGGAAACGGGGCCTTGAAGAGTAGTTAGGTCTAGAGGAATTCACAGGAGTGAATCCCTCCAATGGGGTCAGTGCCCTTGTAAGAGGAGAAAGAGACCCCAGGGCTTCCCTCTTCACCATGTGAGGACACAGCAAGAAGTAAGCTGTCTGCAAGCCAGGAGGAGAGCTCACACCAGAACCCAGTCACGCTGGTTCCCTGATCTGGAACTTCTCAGCTCTCAGAACTGTGAGAAATAAATGTCTGTCGCATAAGCCACCCAGTATATGATATTGTATTATAGCAGCCCAAGTTTGCTAAGACAGATTAATGCTTCAGGTATAACCCCATCACAAGAGCACTTAGTCAGATGTTGAAGAATGTCTCTGGGAGGTCACCTTAGGGCCACCACACGTAAGTCTCTTTTGTGAACTGTATTCGGTAGGACAAGCGTAGCTGAGCTGAAGATCCTTCGGTGATTTTAAAGTGGTGTGTTGGAGATAAAGACTTCCTGGTACCGCGTTTTGTTCAAAGACACACACCTGGGATTGTGGAAAGCATGGTCATTGTTTCGTGAAATCTTGTCCAATGAACCACAGTAATGTCTTGTTCAATGTTCTGAAATGAGTATGATTACTTTTGTCATTTTCTAAAATTGCAAAGTAGATGAACTATGTTTCCAATTCTGATGAAAGAAGCATAATAACGTTGCATTAGCAAATGGAAACCTAATTAACCAAATGCATGTAACATTTGAATAATTGCTTCTAACATTGAAATAATTATTACATAATTACATAGCTTCAAATGGACTAAGCTGCATTTTATGAAGCCTATCAATAAGCAAATGTCGTAACGTCTTACCATGTATAAATAAAACCCTCTACAACACTTCTGTTTAATTTATAGACAATTATATATTTTTTAACTACATCCATCATAGTTTATAGAACTAGGTTTTGGTGTCGACAGATGAAATCTCTAACGAGTTGTGATCAGAAAAAGGAATAACAGATGCACTGTACATCACAGTCTCCTTCCCTCATTAGTACGGCAGCTGTTCAGCTGACAGTTCGAATGATGTTTTCTGTGTTTATTCTGAATTGCTTTTATAATTTATGGGAGTTTTGGTTGGAGCTTCCCATTTCTTCTTTCATTTACTTTTCAAAGAAACAGGATAAACTAACATCAGGTGAATTACCTATTATATTACGAAAACAGGACTATATATACACAATGACCAAATAGCCATATTGGTTATATGATAGAAATATATCCAAAAACGATGAAAAATATATTTCAACATATAAATATATATGATTTGTGAAAACTGATATGAAGAACTATGTAACACTCTACAGAGATTATAAAGAGGACCTGTGTATCTTAACTATTTGAAGAAAATATCTACCTAAAGCATGTTCCCAAATGGAAGGCTTAAATTCATACACTTACCAGTTAATATAATTCAAATGAAAATCCCAGTATGATATTTATATGCCATAATAAAAAGGTTTTTTTTTTTTTTAGGATTTTTCTAATATCCATGTGTAGGGGGAAAACGCAGTAGCAGTCTAGAAGTATCTGAAATATAGAAAGAATATTACAGAGAAAAGAATATTGCCTGCCATTTCAGTAAACAAAGAATGTTGTAGCCAACAAGCCATCGGTCCCTGCAGCTGCCCCCAGTAGTGTGCCCTGAGGGACATTCAGGACGGAGAAAAACAGGATACTGGCCCTCGGGAAAGATGCACATCAAAGGAATGATTTCAGTGAACTCAGATTCTAGCATCTTCCCATACATAGAAAAACACTGAATCATTAACTTGAGATGTCTGGTTTTTTGTGATCAGCAGTAATTTTTTGATATTTGACTACATGTTTTATTTTCAGCAAAAACCCCTGTGCATCCTGGCTTCTCCTTTACCTTCTTTGAAACAGTTCCTCAGAGCTATCTGAGGGGCTGTCTTCCAGTCTATAGTCCTCAGTCGTGCCATGATTAAAACATAATTCTCAACTTTTAGGTTGTACATTTTATTCAGTCAACAATATACTACAGAATAAATTGTCCTAAAATAGTACCAGATGTTTGTAACTGGTGCAAAAATAGGCATACATGTTAAGAAAAGATGAAAACTGTGGATAGTCTCAATTATGTATACACTGTAGTGTGTGATACAAATAGTACTTAAATGAGAAAATGGTGCTTCCATATATTCAATCTAAGTTAATTCCTGATGCAATAGAGTTAATTTTAAAAAATCAGTCATGAAGTAATAGGAAAATATATGCAATCGTTTGCCTGCATGGATTGATTTAACATAAAAATAATTGAAACAAGTGACTGACCAGAGTATATTGACATCTCCCGTAGCCTGACTTAATTTTAGAGAGGCTTCTTTCTGACTCTAGACTCCTGCTCTCCCTTTTCTTACAACATTTACTTTAGAAAACTTGTCATTGTAAATCCTTTCTCTGCGTCTTTGAGATGTAAATCTTTTTAAAAGGCTCTTGCCTGTGCCACAACCCAGGAATGTCTTTCTCAAGGACTTGGGAGCCATCATTTTGAAATGTGATCATCAAAAAAAATAGCACCTCTGTCTCCCAGTTTCTGTGGGAGGGTAGAAGCCTGTCTTCTCTGGAGACAGAACCTTGTTCCAAGCTGTAAATTTACCTCTAGTCATGCAGGTAGGAGAAACTTGACTTTTCTCAGGGTAAAGTCAATTAGCAAATGCAGACGGAGTGAGATCTCATCCCAGCTCTTAAAACCCTATCATGGTCTGTTTTTTATTTCAATGGGAGTTGATTCTGGCAACCATTGTCCCTAATGTGTTAAAGTATTCCTTTTCTGTTTGAGTTTGTCTGGTTCAATTTTTGCATTGACACAAGACTTCAGACCAGCCCAGGGGGGCTTGTTGTAATGGTTGTAAAATTGGAGGACAGATTTAAGCTCAACTGTGTCACTTAGAACACGCACTTGAGGCCAAGGACAATGCAGTTGGGAACAGGTGTGCAGCAGAACACAATGATACAGTATTCACACCAGAGAGATGTGTTACACGTGCTCACATGTAAATTACCTTAAGGTGATAGATAATAGTAAAATGCAGTGAAATAATTTGAAAGTGATGATTTTTGAGTATTTATTACCTTTGTTTTTAATATAACTTATTTACTTGAGGTATATATATGTGTGTGTGTGTGTATATATATGTATATATATATATAACCTCATAGGGATTTTTATGTCCTCATGGTCACTACATTGCTCTGGAGATTGCAGTTCCCTGCACACGAGGCACAAGGAATTGGTGACATCAGGACAATGTTGAGTGCTTTCTTGAAAGAACTAATTGAAGTGGTAATTAGTTTATTTTCCAGGCTGACCAGCCTAGCAGCAGGAACAGGAGATTTCTATGTCATCTGTTGTGATTAAAAGAGGGATGGTGCAAATAAAACTAAATAATACATATAGATAATATGCTGCCAAGCTAAAAAAAAACTGAAACCATTTGGAGATGAGGGAAATGTCATGTATACGTTGGCAATGATTAAACATATTGTGTAAGGAAGGGTATTATAAAGAATATGGGTTGCGTATATAAATTCATTTCATAAAAAAAATTTTAAAAACCAGAGAAAGGAAACTCCACTCTGTGTGTGTCATAATTATGCACCAGACTTAAACAGATGACTGGCAGAATTTTTGTGAGAAGCAATTTAATTGTCCAAATGCATTAGCAAATCACACTTTATTCTTAAAAATAATGGTGGTTCTTGAATGTATTTCTTTCAGAATATTTCTCTAACAGCAGTGATAATAAGTAGGCATGGTAGCTTATTAGAATCTTAATTTAAAAATTACAGCATCCTTGTTATTTGTCCTACAGCCTTGAGGAATTCCCATGTAAATAAATACCTGCAAATGTATTCTTTTGTACGGTGTTAGGATGGTATTTTAAAAAATTCTTTAACTTCATACATCTTACCCTTTCAAAAGATCATTAGTAGTTTTGTATACAACAGAAGCAGATAAATTTCTATATCATGATACTGAAATATTGACCCATCTTAATTCATTCTAGGAAATGGGGAATTGAGGTTGAACAAATATGATAAATGTTAAAATTTTAATTTCAGATCCTGTCTTTGCTGCAATCAAATTTCTTGGCTGGTTCAGGATATTTTGCTTCATTCAGGTGAGTCATTGCATTTTCACATTGTTTGTTAATAAACAAACTTGAAGCTAGAAGCTCATAGTCTAAAAGTGCTAACTCTCATTGGAGACTTTGTTTCATGTTATAAGGTAACAGAAATATTGCATTATTTAATTTACTCTTAAATCCAAGTTACTTCAGTAACTTTCATTTTAAATGACCCTTAAGCAAGTTAAACCTTTAAAAAAAATGTATTACATTTTCATTTGCAAGAAGTAACCTGTAACAATTTGAAAAATAAACTAGGGAAATGCAAAGTATAGAGAAAAATATATATGATACTATTACAAATCAATGTATAAACTCTACTTGGTTACTAAAATTTTAATATGAGCATAGAGATCAAGGTGTTTACTGATTTCTTAGTATTAAAGGTTTCCTAAGCTTTTATTTTTACTTTTATTCATATGATAAAGATTTTTCCTTTGTCATGAATACATAGCTTAAATTGGTCTTCTATACATAGTCCAGAGGAGGCATCTACATCACACAGAAAATTTGCTAAAGTTCTCCCATTACTTTGCCATCATCAAGTCCATGGGTTAAGTCCTTTGTTTCCTATTTTTTTAATATATATTTTTATTAACATATAGTCAGTTTACAATGTTGTGTCATTTTGTGGTGTACAGAGTAATGTTTCAGTCATACATGAACATATGTATATTTATTTTCATATTCTTTTCACCATGTTACTACAAGATATTGAATATAGTTCCCCATTCTATATATTATGAATTTGTTGTTTATCTATTATATAGATATTAGTTAGTACCTGCAAATCTCAAACTCCCAATTTATCCCTTCCTACCCCTTTCCCACTGATAACCGTAAGTTTGTTTTCTTTGCCTGTGAGTCTCTTTCTGATTTGTAGATACATTTGGTCGTCTTTTTTTTTTTTTTTTTAGCATCCACATATAAGTGATCTCATATGGTATTTTTCTTTCTCTTTCTGGCTTACTTCACTTAGAATAACATTCTCCAGATCCATCTCTGTTACTGCAAATGGCATTATTTTATCATTTTTATGGCTAAGTAGTATTCCATTGTATAAATATACCACAACTTCTTTATTCAGTCATTAATCGATGGACATTTAAGTTGTTTCCATGTCTTGGCTATTGTAAATAGCTCTGCTATAAACATTGGGGTGTATGTGTCTTTTCAAACTAGAGTTCCCTTCAGATAAATGCTGAGGAGTGGGATTGCTGGATTGTATAATTCTATTTTTATTTTTCTGAGGTATCTCCATACTGTTTTCCATAATGGCTGCACCAAACTGCATTCCACCAGCAGTGTAGGAGGGTTCCCTTTTCTCCACAGCCTCTCTAGCATTTATTGTTTGTGGACTTTTGAGTGATGGCCATTCTGAATGGTGTGAGGTGATACTTCATTGTAGTTTTGATTTGTATTTCTCTGATAATGAGTGATACTGAGCATTTTTTCATATGCCTGTTGGCCATTTGTATGTCTTCATTGGAGATTGCTTGTTTAGGTCTTCTGTCCATTTTTGGATTAGATTGTTTGGTTTTTCATTATTAACTTGTATGAGCTGTTTATATATTCTGGATTCTTTAAGCCCTTGTCAGTCTCACCATTTGCAAACATTTTCTCCCACTCCATAGGTTGTCTTTTTGTTTTGTTTATAGTTTCCTTTGCTGTGCAAAAGCTTAAAAGTTTAATTAAGTCCCATTTGTTTATTTTTGCTTTTGTTTCTATTGCCTGGGTAGGCTGTCCTAGGAGAATATTGCTAAGATTTATGTCAGAATGTTTTGCCTATGTTTTCTTCTAAGAGGTTGATAAAGTTTAAGTCTAAGCCATTTTGAGTTTATTTTTGTGTATGGCGTGAGGGAGTGTTCTAGCTTCATTGGTACACGTGCAGCTGTCCAGTTTTCCCAACACCATTTGCTGAAGAGACTATCTTCTTTGTTTTCTTTATAGTGAGAGAATGAAGGTTACTTTCAATCTCAGGTATCTGACCCTGTCAGAGGAAGTCGTTTCTTTTGCACGTGTAGCATCTTGTATTAAAAACAAACAAAAGAAATAATAAAAATTACCTGTCCTAAGCGATGTTGCAGGTACTGCTTCATTAGGGTAAATATCTTCAGGTAGCACCATTTTTACTTATGCTTAGGCATTGCTTGGAAGCTGTAACTTAATTTACAGTGTCTAAAATATAGAGATGATTAAAGTGTATTTACTATTTCACTCCAAAATAAACACCCTTTCGTATGTAAACACGCACACATAAATACACAAAGGCGTGTGAGTGGTAGTCCAAAGAGTACAGGGGATACATGACTAGGATCAACATGTATTCAGGATAAATGCGGAAAACGGGGATCCCTGGGTGTACTGTGCTCACCACACAGCGGCAGGGCGGCTTGTTACTGACCTGGGAAGTCAGGGAAGATGAGATGGGAGAAGCAGCTTCTGAATTGGGCGTGAGACTGTGGAAGGCTTTGTAGTGTAATATGTGATTTGTGAGGAAAATTAGCTGCACTCTTTGAATCACACAGTAATCAGGCAGTATAATGGATGAATAATATAATTTTTCTGGCAAAAGCTCTGAAGGCTCTTTGAGCTCAGTAGGTCCTGTTAAATATCTCCACAAAGTGCCTAACAGCGTGGATGGCTCCAAGCCTGGTGCTGTTCAATGAAGTTGCTTTTAGGAAAACATTGGATATTTAGACTCTGGCAGAAGTGAACAAATTTTAAAGAAGGCACCTGTATAGATGGTTTAGAATAGCATCAGTGACCAGGTATATCCGGCCTTTGAATGTCACAAAATGTCATTCTAATCTTGAAGCATAGAGTGAAACAAAGTTCCACTTCCCATGGTTAGAAAGTGATGCATTTAGTTTCTTGCTTATATATTACCATCAATAGAACCTCTATTAAAGTCTATTTTAATGTTAAGTAAAAAAAAACGCAATTGCTCTTCTTTCATTATGATGATTTTTTTTGTTAAATATTCTCATCATACTTTGAGTTATCAAATATTAGACTCAAGGAGAACACACTAAATATACTACCATTGCCATTTCTTATTAACCTCATAGCAGCACATCCGTCATAACAAAATAGAAATCATTCAGTGTTTATATATGTATCTATTACATATTTCATTTTAAAAGACATTTTATTTGGTAAGAATAAGAACAAAAGTTGAAAATTGTTGCTTGAGAATAACTAAAAGTGCAGTTGATAAAGAGAACAAAGCAAGACAAACAGGCATTGCGTTGTGTTAAAAGATCTGTGAGGAGCTTAGACTTTTGGAGAATAATTCAGGCTCAAATCGCTGAAAAAACTAATACTTGGAAACACTGGAAATTGTTAGATAAGAAAAGGCAGAGCCAGTGAGCGTGGAAAAAACTTCAGCGTGTGGCTGCTTTAAGAACAATGCTATATAGCGAGATTTAATAGAAGAAAGTGAAGGGAAAGCAAACTGAATAGAGTATCTCCTCTGTCTCGGGTAATACATTACCTTGGGGTTGTTTATTATCATCACTAAGATCTGAATGCATTTTCCAAGCCCACACACCTGACAGGTAGCTGCCTGCACTGAGGTTAAAATTCAGTTTCCTGACTGGCTTGTGAATCTGTGGACTGCTACCCTGGTCTTACCGCTGGCTCTAATTTGCATTTATTTTAAAAATGGAATGGCTGTGATCATGAGGAGATTTATACCATCTGACAGAACCATTGCTTTGCTTTCAGATTTGGGCTTACTCTGTGTTTCTTTGCTTAATTTTCCACAGCGTAATAATTCATACATCCTTATCTACTCACCAGTTGGCTCAATATGAAAACAGGTGTTAGTGAGAATCACGAACAAATGTACATAAAGAGTGTACGTGTGGTAAATGATGTCATAGAAGTGCATGCGGGCTTCTCCTTGCAGAGTTGTCCTCAAGGAAGAAGTATCGTTATATCTTGGTCATAAAAACAACCGTAGAGAGAAGTAAAACATAGACATTAGAGCAATAGACTGAGTGCAGGCGCTGCCTTCTGAAACAGCCGTGTCTCTCAGGAACTAGTGAGTTTGTAAGTGATGTACTGGTGTGTGATGAGCCGCCCCACTACTCAGCATCTTACAACGATGGATGCATTGCTGTTTCTGTGGATCAGAAACTTGGTAGGAGTTCCGCTGGGTGGTTCTGCCCCAGGGTCTTTCTTGAGGTGGCAGTTAACCTGCTGGGTCTACATTCATGTCAAGGTTTTTCTGGGGCTGAAGCATCTGCTTCCTCCTTCACTTCCATAGTTGTTGGTAGCCTTGGTTCCTCCCTGAATTTTGCCAGAAGCTTCTGATCCCTAGCATGTGAACTCTCTCTCCAAAGGGCTGCTTACAACATGGTAGCTGCCTCCCTCAGAGTGTGTGATCCAGAGAGAAAGAGAACCCAAGATGGAAGCTGTGGTCTTTTTATAACCTACTGTTGGTTGTGACATATACCATTATTTATTTCTGCCAAATTCTGTGGGTCACAAAGACTAACTCTGGTACAAGGTGAGAGGGACCTAACGCAGAGGTGACTAACAGGAGGCAGGGATCGCTGGGGACCCCTTGGAGACTGGCTACTTCCACAGAGCAGAAAACTCTATACAGCCAGGAACAATCCATACACTCCTCCCCAAGAAACATTTGGCAACATCTGGAGACAATTTAGTTTGCCAGAACTGGGCATGTAGCTTCTGGTATCTAAAGAGTAGGGGCCAGAGATGTTGACAGACATTCTACAATGCACAGGACACCCCCCAAAACAAATTACCCGTCCCAAAACAGCAGCAGTGCTAAGGTTAAGAAGCGTTGTTGAGCCATGCTAAAAAGTAGGCAAGAGACTATGATAAAGATGATTTGTGACATACAAATTCTCTAAATAACCTTTGTGTGCACCATTCTGAGGGAGTTAATGAAAAATAGACTCAAGTGAAAAAAGAGAAATAAAAATAATACTAAAAATAAAATGAGCTAAAATCATGAAAAGGCAAAAATGTGTTTGTTTCAGGTAATCTGATCTTAAATGTGAAATCAAATAAAAACTTTTGACAAATGAACTAAGAGAATACTTTTGAGAACTGCAATAAAAGATGCTTTTACATAAACTAAAATACATCACTTACAAAGAATTCTTTTCTTGCTATTTTGATTTTCCCCATTTATCCATGAATTAGGAATGTTCCCCTCAAACCAGAAAGTTTCTCTAATTTTACAAATACTGTTTAGATTTATCCCTACCTAGCAGAAATTGTCATCTGCTTATTTCTGTTTTTTTGAGAAAGGATTGAGTTTTTATTTTTTGTCTAATACATGATGAATTTCATAACCTTGTATGATTACATTATATTTTGTCAAATCTGATCAAAATTTCAACCAACTTGATCGTTTCCATTTCATTTTTGTAGGTATTTTAATCTTACACAAATAAAGTTTATTTCCTATCAGGCAGTCTATTCTTATATTTCCGACTTCCTTTTTAGTATCTTTTATTCTGGAACAGTTGAACATTTCTTATTTTAGGACAAAATCATACTCTTTTTTCCTTTACAAATAAAATCACATTGGTGCCCCCGACTACATGTGCTGCTAACCGTTTACGTTCCTTCAGAACTAGCATGAACGTTTACATAGTGCAGAAGCATCTACCCATCTTTTTCCCGGTTAATTTATGACAACTTTATACTGTATTAAATGCAAGCAGAAATATTACAATGATTAGGCTGGAATTGATTATTTATCAATTAACTCAATGTAATATTAGTTTGAGGACTTTAAAGATGTTGAGAGAACAATTTAAATGATATGAATTCTTTGTTTATAATTGAAGAGCTTTGCAAGATGAGGCATTTGGAAAGAGAGCGTTCATCGTGATAATTATATTTGGTAAACATAGTTGCATATATTTCTAATCTTAATATATGTGAATGCTGTTGTTTATTGTACAAGAGATCTAGAAAGTTTAAACATGAGAAAATAAACTGGAGTATACAAAGAGAATGATATAAAACTAAAATAATTAGGTAGAAAGAAAGAAAACTAAAATAATTAGGTAGAAAGAAAGTTGTTTGCAAACGGATGTTATTAGCTCACTGTAATTTGCACAAAGTCATACTTTTTAGAGATGTTACGTGGACTTTTTGTCAATCAATTTATAAATATCTCTATTTATAAATTAAGTATTTACAGGCTTTTAAATCTTATTTAAAAGCTCCAAGTGTTCCAATGTCCTTCTTATCCAGCAATCTTACAGTCAAGACTGTTAGCTTAAATCAGAATTAGGACATTCTATTCAGGGTTGATGTTTCGATAGAAAAGTTTGCCTTAGAAGGACTGAAATAGTTACAGTATTAATACTTCCTGAGAGAATTTCATATAAAAATCTTCATCATGTTAAAATTTTCCCCAAACGGTAACTGAAATTTATAATGTGCTTGAAGTTAAGCCATTTGGAAAGACAAGTGTGTAAGATTAAAAAATGAGAATACATTACCCAGTTAGGAGGAAGAGCAAGTTTATCAGCAGTGAATTCACAAGGAACTGACTGACAGCCAGGAGTGACGTATTGCTGGACAATACCTTGGTGCAGAAACCAGCATCCTCCCACTCCCTGCGGAGTGGTTCTCTTTCAAAGCCAATCCTTCACACGTGGTAAAGAAGCAGAAGTTTCTTCGTAAGATTTTGAAAAGATTCCTCAGGTAGTTTATGCAAATGGCACCGATCTGAGGGGAGCTGAACTTGGTATTCCTTGAGAGGAATTCAGGAGATGGATATGTTGGCCCTTTATCCATCTCCTGCTATAAAGTTAGTCTAACAGACAGACAACCATGCAGCCAGTAGGCAAGTGGATAGAATGGTTAGTGGCCAAGCCGTGTTCCTGCAGACATTCAACAAAGGATATAAGCGTAATTCTGATCATGCAACCAACTAAGCCATGGGGACAGCACTCCTAGGATGAAGTAAATTAACTCAATCTGAAGATCTCAGTGAAATAGCCAAAGCTTTTGTCGGCTTGGAGAAAAACACACAGCACAAGAGTTGTGAGTTTCAGTTTTATTCGCGGACCTAACTGAGGACCGGAGCCAGGATGCGGCCCCTCAGCAGCCCTGCCGACTGCCCCAGAGCGGGCGGGGAGAAGCCAGTTACGTATGAATTTTTAGGTGAGGGGATGTATGTAGCTGAGCACGTGTCTTGGTAAAAGATTACTGCCAACCACAGCGAACAGGCCTCTCAAGTTAATGATTTTACTGCTTTTCTGTGAACAGGAAGAGGCCAGAATCTAGTTCATTACAATTCTTCCTGAGATACACAGTTAACTATCTAAGGGGACTGTTCTGTCCAAAACACAGAGAGCCTCATCCTGCTTCCCTCCTGACGTCCTCGCAGGGTGCACAGTTGGTCGGCAAGGGCCGCAGGGGCTAATGGCTTCATCCTCATTTTCTTTAACACTTGGACTCAGCCTAGAACTTGCCGGAGATAAGCTGCCTTGTGTGGGCTGAGACTCCTAGACATAAGCCTTACCACTGCGTTGTTTTGTGCTGGTCTCAGTCCATCCATAGTAATGGTATTGGCTAGAAATGCCCGGGGTCACTTGGGCCCCAATGAACTTCTCAGAGCTCCCTCTTCCTCTTTCCAAGTTGGTCACAACTTGACCAACCCTGATGGTTCTTATTAGTGGACTTCAGTAATGACCATCAGGAAACTGAAGGAAAAAAAAGTTTATTTATTACAAGCCCTGGAGCATACAGGGTGCACCAGGGAGCACGCAGTGAGCTCACGGGTGCAGACAGGATGAGTGAGCTTGGGCCTGGCATTCTTTGTTTACTGGGGCTTCAGGGGTGGGTCTAGGATTTCCCAAGTTCATTCTTTACCAGCAAATTTAAAACATCAGAGTGGGTATTTAAAGCATAGGAAGAGAGAAAAAGAAAGGAAGAACAAAAAAGAAAGAATGAAAGCAAACAAACAAAAAGTGGCCATTTATCTAAATCAACCAGGCAGTCTCTTTAAAACAAAGGAGATCCTTGGAGGGGAGATGGTCACGCGTGCCCAGTTGCCCTGGCTCTTTATCCAGGCCCGTGGTTGCCAGTGTTATGCCTTTATTGGAGATCACTTTCTTGAAGTGGATGCCTTGACAGTGAAACCGTAGGTTGGGCACTTGCATTACAAAAAGCAAAGTCAACTGTCAGAGATTACATTACCTTAGTCCATGGCTCTGAGGACTTTGGCCACATTGATTAGAACCTTTAATTCTTTAGACGCCCACCAGCCAGCTGCCAACAGAAACACACCTCTACTTAAACCGTGTTTGTCTTGCTTAGTGAAGCAACAGAGAACATGTGACAAGGGAAGTGGGGAGTGTCTCAGAAAGACAGACATTAAGGCAAAGTACTTGAAAAATCGGGGCTGGGGGAACCAGAGTTAGTCCCAGAGTGGCCCTGGCAGGGGAGAGTGTGGCGGAGAGGGTCAGTTTGCAAATCAGGGGAGTTGCTTGACCAGTAAGTGGAATCCATGATGCTGTGAGGAATTGCTGTTCCATCAGTTTTCCTGTAATGTTCTAGAATTATGGGTGTGAATGTGTTGCTTAAATGAGTTTGAGCTGAAATATTTGTCTTGAATTTCAGGTTAATTTTTTTGTAAATCATGGTACAATTTTGCAAGTTTTCATTTCTATATCTGTTCCTACAGGCATGTTATATTTTATCTAACTCTCTTGTGTTTATGTAGCACATGTTTCTTTGTTTTTGAAAGTATCTTGTGTTAAATATTGCTGGAAATGGAAATGCCACATTATTTTGAAAGTGACAAAAGAAAAGAAATATTTTAAATATATGAAAACCCCGCATTTATCTTCACTATCACGAAGGGCTCTGATGATTGATTTCAGGTGTATTCCACTTTCCTTACATCAACACATACCTGAATAAGTACGATTCTTCATCCAAGCATGTCATTCAAAGTTAGATCACATTTAAGTAAACATAAAAGCATCAAACATCCAGATCCCCGATGCCTGAAACCAGGAAAGTTATTTAATATTGCATATTGTCACTGATTTTGCATATTTTTGAAAAATGTTTTACTGTGCATTCAACCTAAAAATTGTTCTATTCTTGCCTGAGTTCAGTCTAGAATAATACATATTTTTGACTTCAAAAGAGCATAGGGAGACAAGTCATTTTCAGGCATGGGTAGCAGATGCAATTACAGAAGATATTTCCAAGAACAGTAGAATTTATTGCTTGAAACTATTCAATGTTGACTAGTTTTACAATAGTTGGGGAATATACATAAAATCCACAATTTTATATTTTAGGCAAAGTTAATAGTTTTCTACCCTTAGAATATCAGTCCTTTAAAACCTTATTCATTTGGACCTCAAATCACTCAAATCACTCTAGCGCTCGGGATCCTGGTGGTCATCATAATGGTACTCTGACTACCATCAGTTATGGAAGACGATTATTTCTGCTTGAGGCGATCCAAGTAACAGTGCTAACAGTTAAGAGGAAGAGACTTGATAGATTTACAGCTGTGCATTTGCGTAGTGTGTTTGCACAATTATATAAGAATATGAAGTGAGTTTTGGCTAAAGCCATCTGTATTTGTAAGTTAGACGCTTTGCTCCATTATCTTTTCTATACAAAGCATGGATAATTCTAGGTAAATATTTTTAATATACCCTTATGGTAATAAATGAAAGATAAAACTAAACTTTGCTAATGTCCCAGTGCAATTTAATTTCTACGTGTGGATGTAATTTGAAATCCACACATATTAAGTATCTGGAAATGTATTTATAACTCAGCATTTTTCTAAGACACTACTAGGGGATAAACTACACTTTATTTTCTAGACCATTAAGAGAAACAAGTAAAAGTAGGGTCACTTATTGTATACACAAATATCTTTTCACAGTTATTTCTTGAAAATTAGTTTATTATGAATAATAACAAAATAAATTCTATAGAGGAAGCCTGGAATTACAAATAAACAATATGAGAGTCAACTCTAGTTATCATCCCAATAATTAATAAGGCATTTAAAATATCAGTGAACTAAAAAATGTCTCTGACAAACTCATGTTTTAGTTTATTCAAATTAGTTACCCCAAAGAAAGAAAAGACTGGTATTGAAGTAGCATGCCAGGAAAGAGAGAAAGCTGTGTTGGTGGAGATGAACTCAGTACAGAGGGAAAAAGCAGTTTGGATTCCTTGAACACCTGTTTCCCTTCAGTTTCAAACTGACACGTGGAGGTACATTTCACCAGACTGACTCACGTGCTACAGAACAGACAGTAGAGCGCCAGAGAAAGTCATCTCCTGATTATGTCAAGATTAAAAACAGCAGTTTTAAAAAACAGTCTGTGTGTGTGCCAGTTACAAAATGTCAACTTCAGTGTGGTGCTGTGGATAAAAACCAAAGGAGAATGACGTGGAGCAGTGACTTTGCAGATAGGAAAAATAACTTGAGATAAATACGAATTTACGTTTCTGATAATGTCATTATGTTTCTGATAATGTCTAAGAAAAATGTTGTTGTGCTGAGTTAAAATGCACACCATTATCTCTCCAATATTAATTTATTTCCATTCTAATTTTCAATGTTCCTATTAACTTTTCCCATTTAATATGTGAAATATATGTTCTAAAGACAGGCATAATTATGTTTCCTATTTCTATGGCTGTTTAAAACATACTTCAGGGTATTTGCATGAGGCTTAGTAACCATTAGTTTGCATAAATTAAATGACGTAGAGATTGACTAAAAGATTGAGTTCAGTTTTGTGATTCTTCTATATCCAACTGGGAGAAGTTGACCAGTAACCAATATGATTTATCATATCACAATGACTTCACAGATATAATCTGTAGAAAGTGAATGCTATTATTCATTCACTTTGTGTTTTTATTATCAATGTGCAAGTTGTACAATTATATTTAATGCATATTAAATTCTCTTGGGTGCAAAAATCATCCACTGAATATTGATTTTGCATTTTGCCAAAGTAAAAATTTTGGGTGGTTCATGAGGGAAATTTACTAACTACTTAGAACGAATTCTTAGGGAGAGACAATGAGGGCATTACTTACATTTTGATTCCCAATTCTTTTCAATATTTTATACTTACACAGCAATACATGTAAAACTCATGTCAGTGAATAAATACAACAGATGAAGAAGAGGGATGTCAGAAATAATACCAGGTTGGTGTATATTTTACAGATTTTCTGATGTATATTCTAATTAATCTTATTGTAATTATATTTAAATAAAAATATGTATTCTCAAGTAGTGTCTCAAAGTTTACAAAAGTGTTCACTACAAAGGAAAGAGCCTCTCTGCTTTAGCCAATGATATACTTTGAGATTTTTCCTCATCTTAGCTACATAGTATCATGTTTGATTTACTTCTAGAAAACTCTTTCTGTCTTATGTGACTGCAATACATAGTCTCTCTCATCACTAGATCATGCATTTATTTTTCGTTCAACAAACGTAGATTGGCTGCCTTAAATATGCTTGACCTCATGCTGGGAAGTACCAAGTTGAGTAAAGGGTTAGCGCTGAGGAAGGCAAGCAGCAGATTCACCTGTCTAAGTGTAATCCGAACGCACTGAACTCAGGATGGAGGACCTTGGAGGCACTGGGGTTGGGTGGCAAAGCCGAGCCAGGTCCTACTAGTAAAGTGATGGGTTAGATCCCCGGAAGTCAGACAGTTGGAAAGGTTCAATAAGGAATTAGATGAAGTAATACAAATATCAAAACCAGGAGTTGGAGAATGACGTGAAATAGGTGGCAGTTAAGCAGGAGGAAGAGGATGAAGGCCATGTATGCACAGTGGCCAAAATAAAGTCCTGCCAGGGAATCCGGGGCTTTCTTGTTACATATTCTTTTATCCCTGATTAATATGCACGTGTGTTCTGAGTGGGAAAGCATGAGCTACTTGCACTGATGAATATATTTGTCATTTCAGTCTAATACAATCTCTGTCAATGCATCTTCTCATTTTTCAGAGGTAGACTTTATCTAAGAAGGGCATTCATCATTTCTATTGAATGAAAATATTTTCTAGTCCAAAAGCATGGGAAAATGCTCTCAGAAAATTGCTATATGTTTTTAGGAAGTTGGAATGGGAAGTCAGTTATTTCAGAAGGAAAAGTCCAGTCATATGCATAAAAGCATAATTTGTGCACATATGTGTCTCAGTAGACTTTTGGTTTGTAATGCATGTGGCTGGAGGACCCTTGTTTATGAGGTAGCCAGAAGGTGACAGTTCAGTGCCACCTCAAATAATTGTCAGTGGTCTGACGCACACTCCATTCGGAGAAGTGAAGATATATCAAGGTCCATATCATGTTTCCCTCTTGCTAGCATTCCACTGAAAGGAAATTAAAATGAGGTATTTATATAATACAGTTGGCTATAATATATTTGGGTATCTAGAAAGATACATTAATGGGGGGCAGTTAATGATTCCATCAGTGATTACTTTTGTTACGTACCGTTCTAGGCACTTAACACACTCAAACGTACACAAACATTTATACACACATACATTCATATGTATATCTATTTTTCACATTTAATGTTTGTAACAACTTTGTGGAGTAGATGCCTTTGTTAGCTCTATTTTACGTTTTTAGATTTTTTATAGAAGTATAGTTGATTTTCAGTGTTGTGTTAGTTTCTGGTATATAGCATAGTGACTGAGCTTTGTGTGTGTGTGTATATATATATATGTATATACATTCTTTTTCATATTTATTTTAAAGCTGAGAACACTGAGGTGCAGAGAACTCGAGTTACCCACCCAGAGGCAAACAGCTGGTTAGTGGTGGACATTTTATATGAGTGCCGTTTGGCTCCAAAAACCTGCTCTAAACCAATACCCTACAGTTCTTTTCCTTTGTTATAGATAAGTCCACAGATGCGGATATAAACGTGGATGATAAAACTGAAAATATAAAGCATAAGTGTGTATGCAGAACAGATCTGTTGTGCCAGCTCCCCACACTACGTTATCTAGAACAGTCCAGAAAAGATGTCTTAGAAGGAGACACAAAAGGAAATTCATTAAAAAAAAAAAAAAGTGTGTAGAAGGTGTGAGGGCTGGGGTGAAGGAAAGACATAAAAGATATTTCCAAAAATACAGAATAGCAATTGCCTGCATCTTCTGAAAATTTTTTGATTATGAGAATTTTCCTGTCACTTTACAAAAAAGATGATTGAAAATGTATAATATTTAACATAAAACCGTCCCATTTCTTTGCGGATTGTATGATGTGAATACTCTTGTACTTTTTGAAGGTGCATAATTGCTATTTTACATGCACCAGGAGAGTGAGCAGCAGGTTTATTTTATTTTCCACTGTATATTCACTGGTGATGATTCTGACAGTAAATGTTGAAATAAGTGAATTCAATTAAGTATATTTTTAGGAAAGCCACAGTAATAAACAGCTTATCTGCATTTTGAGGGGAGTAGATGCCCCGATTACGAGAGCTCTGTTAGTATCGACTTAGGCTGATCTTTGTTCTCACTTACAAATCATCTTGGAACCGGACAGATCAGAGACTCTAGTTAAATAATTGCCTATCGACTCATTTATTCTCTAAATTGAAAAAAACACACAGAATTTTAAAGTATTTGACAAATTAAGTCTTCTTGTGGACAGTGCCACAGTGGCAGCTGTAAGTAATGAAATGCACATGTCAACACATCATCTAAGTATAAAATGGGTGTATTTCATAAATAAACTTGTATGAAACCTGAGGGAGGTCAAAGCAGTATACGTTTTCATTTTTAATTTAAATATAATAAACTATAAATATAATAATATTACTATATATTTCCACCATTCCCATTTGAGTTTCCAGTTTTCCACTAGGTTTAAGATACTGATAAGAAAAAAACCTTCCTGGGAGCAAATAAAGGTGCGTTTGTTACGCAGCTAAAAATCCCAGGTAAATCTCATATAGCGTGTTAAAAAATTTTCAAAATCCTCTCTTGTATTTTATTACTAATAACTCAACCTGCTAAAATAAATTCCTTTCTGTGCATGGTACAGGAGCAGTTTGATCACATATTTTGGTCCTGATGAGAGTCCAGGCGCACAGAGACAGCCGTGGCTTCAGAGCGCCCAGCAGGCTGCTTTGTGGGGATTTCAGCCCTGCTTAACCAGCCTGTTCCCCCTCACAGGCTGCTCCCTGCCCCTCTCCAGTTAGCCTCACGTCTGGCGCGCTCTCCTCCTTTGTGCCGACCGGCTTCCTGTGATTGCCTCATTTGGGCGTGAAACCAGGACGGGGCTGCGGACATCAGCCAGGAGATGCGCGTCTCATCCCAGAGCAGGGCCGGTCAGGGAAACCCCTGCGGGGGAGAGCGCGCTGCCCCACGGGCGCCGCAGGACCGGAGGGCCGTCTGTCTGTCCTGGCCCCCTCACCTTTCACGTAGAAAATGCCCCCTCATCTTTAACACGTCAAATATTTTTTTAATCCGGAAACTGGCAGATAAAAAGGAAAACCTCTTGTGGAGGTGGTTTTCACAGAACTAATCTCAAAGGCAGCTCAAAAGCCAAAATTATCTAATCTCACCCCAAGCCTTCTCCTTTCCTGTTTTTATGATGTAAATATCTTTACCATCCATCTAGTCACCCAAGCTAGAAAATGCCTCTCCAGTATCTTCTCAGGCTGCCTCCCGACAAAATTATTCTCTTTGTCAGAATATTACTCTCTTTTTTGAATTCATTAAAATTAAACCAGCGTCTTAGAATTCCTGTACTAGTCTGTGGATTTTTCATGAAAATCTTGTGGATTTTCTGGAAAATCTGGAGACGAAAGTTCTCAGACTCCAGTATTTTGTGTCCTGTATACTGATTGTTTCTACTTTTTTGATCCTGTAAAATAACTCTATTTTTATTCATTTAAAACAGTTGCACAGTAATGAGTAGGAAGTAAGTCACTTGTAATAAGTGGAAGTTAAAAACATAATGGCCTTACTCTTAGATGCAAAACACTTTTTTTTTTTGTTTGTAAGATTGGCAAGGGCTAGTGTCATGTTAAATACTTTTCCTCACTGATATAATCTGAAATACCGAGAACAAATTGAAAAGTGAACAAGGTACCGTCTGAGTTTAAATGCTTTGCCGTTTCTCTACATTTACAACAATTGAAAATCTTGCAGGTGAGTATGATTCCCCACTATGTTATCACACAGACGGAGAGGAAGGTACATTTGGTGTTTAAGGCTTCTATCCAAAAAGCGTTCATTAGAGTGCTCATTTTATTAACTACATTCCAGTTCCTAAATGTCCTAGGCTCGATCTTGTAAACAGACGAAGTCTGAAGGTAGGCGCTCGAAGTCTGGGGAGGTACTTCCCATTGTGAAAGGATTCATATATCCTGTCTCTTTCTGTTTGGATATGCGTGGTTTCAAATTTTAAGGCTAAATCAGAATCTACAGCAGCTTCTGGAATCCATCCATATCATCTCTGTCACAGAGAAAACAGAAAAGGACAGGCAGCCCCTCCCCGCCCTGCGACTTGCCCTTCTCTGCCTTTCCCTGAACTTCCATACAAGGTGCTTGCTGATGTCTCCTTGGCTAGCACGTAGTCGCCTGGGGCCAGTCTTAGCTGTGGAGGTGAATGGGAAGTAACTTCCTTGGGGCGAAGCACATGGCCACCTCCAAGTGACATCCTAGTTAAGAAATCAGGACACGGAGGATACTGGGGGCAACTAACATTATCAAACCCCATAATAGCTCCCTAGCAGTTTCTAATTTCTAACCGTATTTTAGAAATTTACTACAGATAGCAAAGATAAGGCACTGTGTCCAATGTAAGGAGTTTTCTTGTGAATTCAAGGTTGGTTGAAAATTAGAAAATCAATTCAATTGACCACATTTAGACATTAAAGGAAAAAAGATAAGGTTGATTTCCATAAAATGCAAAAATTGATAAATTTAAATCTATGATGAAAATTCTTAGCAAAGTAGTCATAAATTGAACTTCTAAAATCTGGTAAAGGGTATGTAAGAAATGCTGCAAATATCAGGTTTAAACGTGAGTATTCAACGGCACACGTTCCCTTGAATAAGAAATAAAACATGTATACCCATTACTGTCAATTCAGTCCAGAATTGTACTGGATTATCTGGCCAGTGCAGTTAAGCAAGTAAATGTTACAGAGATAGGAAAGAAGTGAATAGGAAAAAATCCACAGAAATATCATCACACTTAATAAGAATTTCAGGAAGATTCTGCAAATACAAAAGCAACGTACAAAGACTAGTAGCATGACAGCAACACATTGTTAGAAAATAAAAACATTTAAAAAAAACTGTATTTCAGATGCACACCAAAAATGCAAAAGATTTAGGAATGCACTTAACAAAATATGCTCATGGCTTTTTAGGAGAAAATTCTAATATATCACATATCGAGAGAAATTAAAGATGGCCAAAAGAAATCAGATGATAAAACACATCTACTCATTGAAATACAGTGCTAGAAAGAGACCTATTTTTGCCAGATAGGTTTAATATGTCCCCAGTGTCAATCTTGTGTATATGAGAGCATGTGTGTGTGTGTGTGTATGCGTGTAAATTGACAAGCAGGTGTTATAATGTATATATAGTGTAAAGGGCCAAGAACAGTGGAAAAACTTGCTCTATCAGAGGTACCTTTTACATTTATGTCAGATTTGTACTCTTAGGTACATAACGTGGAAAACTCTTCACAGTGGCATCAGGAAATGTGTAAAAGATTATCTGTTGCAGAATTTTTCTTAAGGGCAAATCTTTATAAATATAATATGCACTCAGTAGTAGATTGGGCACATATAATATGCTATATTTATACAAAACTATACTCCAAGGAGGATTAAATAATCTGTGTGGATGCATTTTACACAGGTAACATCAAATGAACAAAACATCTCATCAAAGAAGAGATTCAGTAATTCTGTGCATAGGGATTTTCAAAATAGTTGATGTGTATAACGCACTGCTAAATATATACACATGGAAGACAAACCTATAAAGAAAAACAGTCAACTTACTATAATAGTTGAATAATTATTTAAAGGGACAAGTACCACTTTTGCGACGAGATCGAGATAGCTAAAATACATTGCTAATTTCTTAACTGATTTGTCAGTGCATGCATACTCTATCATTTTCCTTAAGATGTACATGTATATATTTCTAAGTATACAGTATATTTCACATTAAACTTAAATACAGAAATAATACGTTGGTCATTATTTATTCTTCTAGCTTTCCATTGTAAACTACCTTACACTTGTCTTAATTAGCTCTTATGGTTTTAAATTTTCCTTGTACGTAAGACATTGAATCTTAGAAGACGAGGAAAAATCATATATTCAACTTTATTAATCAGTTTGTTTTTGTTTGACATACAAATAACTGTCTACAATTGATGTGCCCCACTTGATGAGCTTGGACAGAAGTATACTCCTGTGAAACCATCACAATAATCTAGGACACAAACCTATCTATCTCGTCCAAAACTCCCCTCCTGCCTTCTTTCTTTATTATTTTTTGTGGTAAGAACTCTTAATGTAGGATCTACCCTTCTTGGCAAATTTTCAGATATTCAACACAGCACTGTTAACTACAGGCACTATGCTATAGAGTTGAGCTCTAGAATTTCCCCGTCTTGTGTAACCAAAACCTTGTACGCAATGACTTCCCCTCTCTCCCCTTTCCTGACCTTTGAAAGCGCTCTGTCAAGGTCCGTGAGGGGTCTGAGATCCTGCCACACTCAACAGGCTAACAGGTTAGATTCACGCATGCTGCTGTGAGTCTCCTGTGTTCCAGGCAAGGACTTTGTTACTCAGGACATAGTAAATGGGCAGAGTTTCATAATTCATTCATTTATCTCGCCCCCTACGGCCCATGAGGGCGATGAGGAGGGACACCGAGGTGAATGGTAACATGGTGGGTTTACATCACAGCTGAGCTTAGCAATTCTCATTCATTTATAGGGATTCTAGCAAACTGGTCTGTCTTTGTTCCAGGTCTTTATCATTCTGGACAGTAAATAAATCTGTCCTCTACTTTAGGATGGGACACTATCTCTGTCTTCCAGGGTTGTTTTCTGTACAAACATCCTTGACCTAATCACCCAGAACAGAAGGTAAGATGCACAGGAACTGGGAGACCTATGAAGGATTGTCTCTTAATACACATTAATTACTGAATACTTCCCTTGAAAAATTACAGATGGCATTTGAAGGTTTCCGTTCAAATAATGGGAATTGCACATTTTAAATCAATATATGCAGTAGTCTTCATTATATTTAAACTATGTATTAAATTTTCCATAATATCAAAATAAAGTTTCACTTACATATAAAGTCTACATTCATGTTTTTGCTTGTTTATATTCAGCAAATGATTTGGCCATTTGTCTTGATCTGTTGAAACAAATAAACTTTAAGCTCAGGGATGAGTAATAAATGAAACACAACGTGTCTAATACATTGGTGTTTCAGTTCCTTGAAATGTCGAGTTAGAAGAATTTTGAGGTTCCAGCTATATTCAGTGTGAAAAAAAATGACTGATTTAAAATGTTTACCGTAAAAACGAAGAAGAGGGAGAAAGAGGAGTTTCTATTTTTATGCTAAAAAAAACAAAGCAAACAAAACACCATTTCAATAAAATGACATGCTGAGATTCACACAGCTTTTGGTTTTATGAAACACTTTACTTAATGTAACGTACAGAGTATACACATTATTTATAACTCTTCTTTTTCCTGTGTGTTTAATTACCCTCAGCAAGAGATAGTCCTAAAGCTAAGACAAAGATTGAGCTATTAAATTGGCATACAACTCAAGACTGTTTTGATGAGAACAAAAATATTGAGGTAGCGTTGGAAGTAATCTGGCCCAAGAATCTGTCTCTGAGTGAACTGAGCCTATGCCGTGAGTTCTTCAGTTGATAAAAGAAAGAGGAACAAATGACTCAGATAGAATGAGCTGAATGGAGGAGACTTGAATTCTGTTATGCGTATAGAATTTGAATTCTCCTCTGAGTACAGAAGCAGAGAAAAGCAGGTTTACAGGGAGCTCTCCTGCCGGGTGAAAAATGGAGTGCTTGAGGGCTGGTTCCCAGCCCTGCCTGCGCTGTCACAGGACCTCCGGAGAGCTTTTAAAACTGCAGGTGCCAAGCCCCCTTTCCAGAGCCCTTTGATACTGCTTGGCATCTAGACATCAGAATATCTAAAAACTCTGCAGGTGCGACGTGCAGCCCACATGGAGAATCAGTGCGCGGAACTCCAGTTCCTGCAGCAGAAATCCTGAGATCCGTAGGCTCACGTTTACCTTCGGTTCAGAAAGCCTGCTGGATTAGGGTGACTTTCAGGTCTGCTGGAACAGAAAACTCCCCAAATCAAAACACAAACAAAGAGTATCTTTCTCTCCAGCAGAAACCCAGTCAGGCCTTCCAAAGCTCGTAGAAGTGACTCCATTCTTATCAGGGACCTGCTCTCCCAGCTGGGACCCCCTTTCTGTGAGACAGAAGGAGAGGTCAGACAGAGGGCGGGAATCAGGAATCCACATCACTACAGACTGAGACGTGCAAGTCTCCTGCGCTCTGATTCCATGAGAGCCCACCCTCAGATGTATTTGGGAAATAACATGTAAAACACAGTCAAACACTTTTCCTTGTTGCTGAACTTTTCAGTCTTTAATATATAGAAAACCTTTCTGAATTAATAAGGGAAATACAGTATTTGGTGTTTTCTAAATTTATTTGAAGAGTCCTTAAAAAATAAAATCTTGTTCCTACCTTTCTTTCTCTCCCCTCTGTCTCTGGAATATTCAGTTAAATAGGCAGAAATTAGTTTGGGGAACAGTACAGTACACATCTTCATTATGGTTGCAAGTATCCAGTAATTGTCCCTTTTTCTTATATTTCTCCCTCAGTAATTTTAAGTAAAGGAAGCTTATTGGATTTAAATATTTTAGGATATCGAAAATACATTTTAAAATTTGTAATTATGCTGGTGATTTTATATTCAGTTACCATTTTTAGGAGTCTATTAAACTTGCTCCATTTTTAGATAACCCCAGGGAAAGTGTTGCAGTTTGTCGTATATCACACGACGCTTTGTTCATTCTTAATACTGCTATTTGAACAGAGGGTCCTGGTTAATAAATTAAATAATAGAGATTATGATATCCTGTTATAAGGAATTAATTTTCGTGTTATGCATCAAAGGAATAATAACTTCCCATCGAGAAGAACTAAAAATACCTCCTCTTGCAAGATTCAGTTTCACGGTGCTTATTCCAGCGAAAATGTTCCTAACGTTATGACAAACACGCAGGACCCATATAATATATTTAGGAAGTCTAAAAGCTTGGACTTGAGTATTCGAGTAAAGTCAGAAACTAGCTCATTTAAATAATAGTCATTAAACACTGTCTTAGGCAACATGCTACTTACGTGTATCACAAACCACGAAAGGGAACAAAACTTTTACTGAACTCAACAGAAAAGAATGATATTTTAAGCAAGTGCCCCCCTCCCCCCACCTCCAAATATTCAACACCTGACACTGACATTAAGGACTCCAGAAGATTTTAAAAACCTACAGGGATGGTGGGAGGGATGAGTGAAATAGGTGAGGGTGATTAAGCGGTATAAGCTTCCAGTTGCATTTTAAATGAGTTATAGGGATAAAAAGTACACAGCATGGAACATAGTTGATAATAATGTAATGTCTTTATATGGTGATGAAGGTGGCCAGGAAAGGTATAAATTTCCAGTTATAAGGTAAATAAGTACTGGAGACGTCATGTACAACATGATAAATAAAATTAAGATTTCCCTACATTATATATGAAAGTTGTTAAGACAGTAAATCCTGAGACTTCTCGTTACAAGGAAAAGTGTTTCTTTTTCTTTTATTTTGTAACTGTACGAAACTTTGCTGTGATAACCATTTCATGATGTACGTCAGTCACATCATTAGAGGGAGCTGGAGAGGCCATCTCCTCCCTCCCATAACCCCACCGTTTCTCCCAGAAGCAGTCGTGACCGAGAAGGTTTGCTTAGGCAGCGAGCACTGCCACCTTGCAGGGGGGTGACGCGGGTAAAGTAAATCTGTTCCTTCCACCCTCACCAGTGTGTCCGCTCTCAGACTTCTTTTGCTCCCGCCATGTGCTGGACTCTTGGACTTCCACAAAGACTGTTTTGTCCTTGGTGAGTTGTTTCCATCAATGTTGTTTGGAGGAAGATGGCATAAAGCTCTGTTTCTGCCATGCTGACGTGTCACTCCCTGCAGCTGACATGTGTATGTCAACTTGTGTCTCATGACCTTACTACATTCATTTAGTACTTCCAGAATTGTTTTTGTTGTTGATTTTTTGGATTTTCTACACGTACAATCATGTAGTCAGCAGAGATAGTTTTATTTTGTTTTTTTTCTGTTCTGTATAACTCTTCTTTCTCTAAGACTTCCAGTCAATGATGAATGAGAATGCTGAGAGGAAAAGAGGAAAGCCTTGCCTTTTTCCTGATCTTAGGAGGAAAACATCTAATCACTCACCATCACACATGACAGTGGCTTAACATTTTATAGATACTGTTTGTCAAGTTGAGATCTGCTGTATTACTAAATTGCTTAGAGATTTTATCATGAATGAATATTGACAGGTTATTTTTGTGTATCAATTAATAAGATTGTATGAGTTTCATTCTAAAGTTGGAGTAACGTATTACATTGGTTGCTTTTTAAGTGTTGGACTATCCTGACTAGCCTTGAATATTTGGCATAATTCCCACTTGGTCATGGTAAGTAATGCATTTTATACAGTGTTGGATGTGACTTACTAATATTTTATTGAGAATTTTTACATCTATTATCATGGGAAACATTGGTCTGTAGTTTTTCTTCCTTGTAATGTCTTTATCTGCTTTTGGTGTTAAGGTACATGCTGGCCTTAGAATAGTTAGAAAATGTTCCCTCTGCTTCTAAATTCTGCACACAATTGTGGAGAATTAGTATCATTTCTTTCTAAAACGGTGCAATTAATCAGTTAACTATCTGCATTTGTGCTCTATTTTTTAGAATATTATTAATTACTGATTGGATTAATACAAGGTTTATTCAAGTTACGTATTTATCCTTATGTGAGTTTGGTTAGACTATGTCTGTCAAGGAATTAGCCCAGGACAGTTATGGGGCACAGAGATGACCACAGTTTTCCTTTATTATCCATATAATGTTCGTGGGACGAGCGTTGGGAAATGTTTCCTCCTATTCTATATTTTATAAGATTTTGAATGGAATTGATATATCTTCTTTTAAATATTTTGTAGACTTCACCAGTAAAGCATCCAGGACCTTGATTTTTTTTTTTTTTTTTTGTGAATGCTTTACCTACAAAAATCACTTCTTTAACAACCACAGAGCTGCTGGTGATTTCTTCTCCTATAGGCAACTTTAGTATTTTCAGCTTGTAAAAAAAAAACTTGTTCGTTTCATCTAGTTTGTTTAACATATTGGTATAAAGTTGCTTTAGTATCTCATATTTTTGTAATATCTTCAGAGACTGGTGAAGGCTTGTCTTTCATTCTTAATATTGGTAAATTGTGGGCTCTCTCCTCTCTTTTCAGTTTGACTAGGTATTTATCAATATTATTGATCATTTCACTGAACCATTGTGTGGTTTCAAAATATTCTCCATTTTTTTTCTTTCTCTTTGATTTTCCAGTATATTATTGTTCTTTCTTCCGTTTATGGTTGTATTTGCTCTTTTATCCCATAGATATTTAGGTGGAGGTTTCGATCATAAATTTAAGACTTTTTAACTTTTCTAGCATAAGTCATACTATAAGACATCACATATATTCTGATCACAGTTTAGTTACATTCAGTGAGTTGTGACATGTTCTACTTTTGCTTTCATTTAAGTCAAAATATTTTCTGACTTGCCTTTCATTTCTTCTTTGAATTATGGGTTATTTGGCAGAAGGTTGTGTCATTTTTAAATATTTGGACATATTTCAGGTTTTTGGGGGTGGAGGGTGAATTTAGTATTTTTGTGGTCAGGTAACATTGTCTACATAATTTCATTATATAAATTTTTACAGATTTTTTATGTATGCTCAGAGTATAGTCTATCTTGATGAATAGTCCATATGCACCTGAAAATATTTGCCTGCTTAGGGCTGTAGTTTTCTATATACATAATTTTTATACAAATCCATATACATAATTTAGTGTCTGTTTCAGTATAAATACAAACTGAGGAATATCATTTATCTTAATGAGGGAGGTGTCACATCTTCTCTTTTCTTGATTATACTTTGTCTGCTTTTTACTATTAATGACAGAAAGTCAAGTGTTCAAAATTTCAACCACGAGTGCCCTCTGTACTTACTTCATTCATTTTGTAGCTTGATATTTATATGTATAAATGCCATGCAAATTAACATACTCATTTGACATTAGGGCATGCATATCCTTAGGGGTAATAAACTGTGTGGCTCACCAATATATATGTTAATAGAGAAACACACAGAAACACACACTACATAATACATTTTGATCCATAGACTTTATGGATGTAACCATTCAACAAATTACCATAGATCCTCCAAAATAATTAAATACATGGACTTAATTTTTTCAATGTAAAATACTATGAGATAAGTTATGCTATCAATTTTTATAAAAACTATTCTTAGATTTTAATGGCAAATATGTAAAATATTTTTAGTGAAATACTTATGACATTGTATTATTTACCTACGGGGCTAACAAAACAGGGACTGGCAAGATAAATGATGAGTATAATATAAATATAAATTAATATAAATATTAATTCTCCAACCTAAAATGTGGAAGGTACACAGATTTCCCCCCACATATTTTATTCAAATTCCAGAAGCTGAATTCCTACTTACAAATATACTTAAATGTCTGAATTGTCACTTCTAGTCCTCAGTCAACACTGGTTTCATACTACATAATTCTTGCAAACAAACCTCCCATTTACATGCTGCCCTTTCCTTACTATAAAACTTAATGATTTCCTCTTGCCTGCCACAGCAAGAACAAATTCCTCTTTTAGACTTTTTGAGTTCCTCAAATTGACCCAACCTTATTCCACTTCACTTGTTTTCTACCTCAATTTCCTCAACTATTAAATGGGATTTACAAAATTCCCCTGGTCACTTAACATCTAATTGGAACAGCCTCTCACATTCCATCTCCTAATCCTCTGTTCTGGTTTGTTTCCCCCTCTGTCATTTATTACTGTATAAAATACGTGGTATTTATATGTGTAACAATCAGAATAAGCTAAGATATTCTGCAATATTTATTTATTTACTTTTACTTTTCTTCCAATTTTATTAAGGTGTAATTGACATACGTACAGTTCTATGTAAGTTAATGTGTGAAGCAAAATGATTTGACCTTCATACGTCAGGAAGTGATTCCTACGATGATTTTGGTGAACTTCCATCATCTCATATAGGTACTACATAAAAGAAAAGAAATTATTTTACCTTGTCATGAGAAATTTTTGGATTCATTCTTTTAGCAACTTTCCTGTTGTTAATTATATTAATCATGGTATATGTTACATTCCTAGTACTTACTTATCTTGAACTGGAAGTTTGTACCTTTTGGTTACCTTCATGCAATTCTCCTTTTCCCATTCCTTGCTTCTGGTAACCACAAATCTAATCTCTTTTTCTATGAGTTGCTTTCACTGATTTGTTTGTTTTTCAAGTATAATGAACCTGCATCCTGTGTTAGTTCCTGGTGCACAGCACAGTGATTTGATATTTCTATGCATTACAAGATAATCACCAGGATCAGTCTAGTTATCATCTACTAGATAATTACATAATTATTGACTACATTCCCCACACTGTACAGCTCATACTGGTGACTATTTTTAGCTGAAAGCTTGTACTCCTTAATTTCCCTCACCTGTTTCACTGATCCCCCCTCCTCCCTTTCCTCTGACAACAGCCTGTTTGTTCTCTCTATCTGTGTCTGTGTCTCTGTTTTGTTTGCTCATTTGTTTTGTTCTGTAGGTTCCACATGTAGGTGGAGTTATGTGGTATTTGTTTTTCTCCTCCTGACTTAATACCCTCTAGGTTCATCCATGTGGTCACAACTGGCAAGACTGCGTTCTTTTTATGGCTGAAAAATATTTCACTATATACGTATGCATATGTATATGTGCATACATAAACACACACCCCCCTTAACTTCTTTATCCATTCATCCATTGAGGGACACTTGGGCTGCATAGAATTGTTTCGCATTATGAATAATACATCATATATTTCACAAAATATATTATTTTCTAAAGAAACCAGTTTATGCCAATCAGAGACGTTTTAGTACAAAGCAAAACCTGTATTTCTCTGCGGATTGTTCTTACCTAGAAAATAGACCATCTCAATAAAAGACCGTGTGATTCCCGGGATGCAGTAATTACATGGCTTCGGATGACATGTTAGTATTAAAAATACGCTCTATTACCTAAAAGTGCACAATTTTCGTTTCATCTCATTGTCATGACTAGGCTTTTTGTAAATTAGAGGTTGTCATGTAGCAACTGTTGAATTTGCAGATGTTAAGAAAAATGTGTAAATTCAGGGTAAGTGTTTTTATCAAGCTGAATAGATGTGTCATACGTTTTCTGTGTAACATAGAATAGGTTTACCCTCCTTACTGGTTCATTACTGTGCTGAACATCTTATTTCATTAATGTATGTACTGGCATCTCTGTATCTTACCATACACTTTGTAGGCTGAAGGAAATATAAGCGATTAAAAATGTGGACCACATTCACAGAGGCACCTCGCATGCTGCCTAGCATTGATAGACATTTAATAAATTTTGAATATTTAATAAATCAACAGTCTTGCAAATCCATTCTTAGTCATGTTACAGGCACCGTATGTCTCAGTCTTTCTGTGTGCATTCTAGAAAACATTGCTTTAATTAGAGATGTGATGTTTTGGCTTTTCATTTTGTGTAATCCTCACAAAATATATTACATGAAAGCAAAGATAAATAAGGAAAAATAAATTAGTATTTTGTATATGTTATGCCCAAAGCATAATCATGTGGTATTTCCTATTTCCCATTCTGAGAGATTTTTTTTTCCCTTTATTTAACAGCAAAGTATTAAACAAGTTAAATTATTTGCTGAAAAAGATTCACCCAGTTATTTTAAGTGAGAGATTGGATTTGAACCAATATTTTATTTCTCCAGTACTTTTTGCTTTTTATCATGTGAGGTATATGAGAATAGGAAGAACAGTATATCCAACTACTTTAAATTATAGTATGAAGAAAAATATTTATGTAAAATATAGGCAAAAAAATCAAGAAACTCTAGGAAATGCTAACTTGGTAATAGACTTTCAACTTGATGTTTAAATAATTATGAATTTCTATAAGTTACTATATTCATTATTATAAATGCATAAGGTGTTCAATCTTTCTTTTTAAAAGTGCTTTATTTTCTCTGATAATCTCCCTCTGCTTCTCTCAGTAGAAGGATTTCTTGGTTTATGAAGGGAGAATGGTGTCAATTAGATTTCACTGCGGCATTAGGGGGACAAACACTCCTAGACTCATGGCAGCTTCTGGGGGAGACTGAGCTGGCATGTGGTCGTCTCTGGTGTGATTTCCTCCATCCGTCATCAGACGTGCAGCTCATCTCTAAAGCTGACGTGTGTGACCCTGATGGTGTGACGTGGAGGTGGCCCTGTAGTCCACCAGCTGCCCTCATTGAGGCTCCTGGGAGGACTTAGCCGTCCTCACTCCCTTCACGTAGCTCTGGCTTCAGCCCACGTGGGCTTCGCGACACCCTCCATCCACCACTGAATGGGCCCCCACAGTCCCCGTCCTCTTCCGTGGCTTCAGAATCCACCTTGGGGAGCATCACGGCAAGAACACTAGCTCTCTTTAGGAGATAATAGGAAACCAATTATGTAAAAAGAGAGTGAAAACACTCTTCTAATTTCCATTTTACCCCAGCACCTAGCAGAGTGTCTGAAACTACAAATATTTGCTGAAGAAATGAATTGGATGTGGATCTGGGTTTAGTGTCTGAGAGAACAGTAGCACCAAGGAATGTAAAATGTGAAGGGAAGTGCAAGATGCTGTCTAGTCCAGGGGGCAAAGGAAGAACAGAGACATGGATTCTAGGGATCAAGATTAAAATGCTGCTCTTTGGGGATCTGTCGCAGGGAGCTGACTGTGCAGAGTGGTGAAGGACTCCACAGCAATGTGGGGAAGGCATATGAGAATTTAAAATGAATTGTAAGAGTACAGAGACACATACTGCATGGTCGCCCTAACATGATACCTAACTGTCTTATTTTCTGTTGCTACTTTCTGTGTGTGTGTATCCACGCTGTAAAGATAATACAATGTATCTGTGGAGTCCCCTTGATAAAATATTTTATATAACACCTTCTTCAAAAGTATGTAAGATAAAGTCATTAATTCTATGGGTTTTAATATGTAAATATATACTGTGAACATTGGCCAAGGATACTTTACAAATTAGTAGATTGTTCTCACATTTCCACCTCACTGTTTACTTGGCAAAGTCTACTTGGTGTCCCCTTGGTACACACAGAGATATTTTCAACGAGTGTACGTGAGATACCCTTGTAAAAACAGCAGCGCTCTGCAAGTAGCATTGCTGTTATGATTATTCATTAAAATGTAGGAAAACTAACAGCATATTTCATTAGTAAGTCTGTTTCAACATGTCCAATTAAAGTTGGAATTAATACTTTCTTTTTTTTAATATCAGCCAGAATCTATTTACAACTTGATTATCCCACATCTACTGTAATGGGTTTTGGACATTTTTTTACAGTCACACAGTGGAATACTGTACAGCAATAAAAATGAATTCACTTCAAAAATACACAGAAAAGGATCCATCTGAGAAACAGTGATGAGCAAAAGAAGATGGTCACAAAAAGAATGCACTATTATATGACTTCATTATAGAAGATTAACTAACACTAACCTGTGTTACGGAAGATCAGACTAGAGATTGTGCTGGATGGAGGAGGGACTGACGCATGGAGAACGGAAGCAGACGTGAGGGGTGTCTGGGGTGCTCATGGGTGCTGTGATTTGATCTGGTTGCAGCTTCCAGCATTTTGTGAGAGTTCAGTCACCTGGGTGTTTTCATAGTGCACTATTCTATGTAAAAAAGATTGAGAGGGAAAAAGCAGAGAGATTCACCCACCACTTTAAGGATGTGATTTGGAAGTTGGATGCATAATCTCTGATCCCATTCCTTGGGACCAGTCTAGCATCACGGCCATAATTAGCCAAAGAAAGGCTGGGAAAGGTGGTCTGTTTTCTGGCACTGAGGTATTCGGCGAAAACGCTGGTGTTCTATTACCAAAGGGCAAAGGAAAAAATGGAAATTGAGGGACAGCCAGGAGTTTCTGCTGCTGCGAATCAGGCCTTGTGTCCAGAAATGATGCTAAAATAGCAGCTCAGTAGCAGTGCTTTTCCTCAGCATTAAAAATGTGTTATAAATTGAAGGGAAATCTAAGGGGTAATGAAGGAGCAACTTTTTTCAGTAGAGAAAAAAAGCTTGATAAAACCCTAGAAGAATTGCTTGTGTCTTTGTAAAAGTAAATAATCACAAAAATGTCCCACATTATTTTACTACCTACAGGCCCATTCTTTTGTTTCCGTTGTATAAAAAGTAGCTTATATTTGAAACAGTTTTCCATCTCATCTGGAAAATTGTTTTGTGTGGATCATTTGAAGTCAACACCATCTGTACAGAGAACTAACAACTGATTGCACTGAAAGAGGATTTTAATATCACTTGAGTTCCCAAATCATCATTTATACCAAATGTTTGTATGTTTTTACTGGTTCGTGGACCTGGCTCTCAAAGTTTGTTTTATTAAAATGTGCTCTTCTGTGGCTTTTACCTTGCTTTTATATAATTGCTATTTTTGGCCATTGAATCTCCTACACCTTAGACCATCTGAAAATTAATTTTAGCATTAACTATGCTAGCAAGCCCTTTATCGTAATTTTGCAGATTTAAATAACTAGTGAATGTCTTGCATGTCTTATTGTGCGGCCATGGCACACGCCGCTCAAAAACAAAAGTTACGAATGATGCTGAAAGGACTTATTTGGAGAGCCAGGACTAGGAAAAGCTGTGTAGGAAACTGTGCAGGTCATTATCTGGATTGTTTAAATTCCTATCAGTACTAAATCTGGAATATTTCTAGAACCATCGCTTGTAAGTTAACTTAATCAACTACTTGTTCAAGCCAGTGAGGAAAGGCAGAGAAGACGCCTGGTGTGTCACCAGGGCTTGGCAGGGAGAGTGGCCGTCTAAGAGGGCCTGGCCCACGTAGAGGGGGCACCCTCCCTACTGGTCGGTTGTCGGTATGTGATGAGATGTGAACTTCTAAGTTTTAAAATTAAAAAACAAACACCTACAGGTACTTATGAGATAAAAAAAAAATCAACAAACAAAATGTGGCTAAACTAACAGACTGATGCCAGATCTGACCTGTGGGCCATTAGATGGCAAACTTTGTGCTCGAATTTGAAGTGTATGTTAATGTATTTCAGGTTAAATGTATCATTGCAACACATGGGAGTGGGGGTGGGTGTTATTCGGCTGACCACAGACATCAAAGCCTTTGTTCTCAGCTCTGAGCTCTAAAGCCTCACCCGGTCAGGGGACTTTGACATGGAAATTAAAGTGACCAAAACAGTGTCAGTTTTTCCACCCAGCTTGGACTGACTGTTTGTCTAGCTCTAACTCTAAATCTTTTGACAATTCCTTAAAAATGAATAAGAGCTAAAGATACACAGGGGCCCTAGTTAGAAGAGAGATGGAGTGAGTGTGTGTGTGTGTGTGTGTGTGTGTGTGTGTCCAGATGAAGTAAAACTGATGGATATGACATACAAGGGTTTCAGTCAAAGCGATGAAAATTTCGTATGTGCAAGTTCATGTAATATCTTTTTAGAAAATGAAATAAAGATAATGAGAAGACATGTAGGGGAGCTTCCTTTTTAAAGTTACCTCTAAATAGCAAAGAGGATGTGGTGTTGAATATAAACATGTCATAATTGCTGCTCTGCTCAGATTTCTCTTTAGTGAATTCCAGCATAAATTACATGAAAATAATAGTATGACAGAGAGGATATTTTAAGATTAAGTGAGAAAAAATAGAAGTCTTGTTAAGTACAAAGAAAAAACACATAATGAGAGAATGACATTAAACCCACAAAATGATAGAACCCGAACATTAGAACTAAGAACCCAGAGATTTGTCTACCTTTTTGTGAATAACAAATTTAAGCAACATGAAGATTTCCCCAGTCTTGTCCAAGAGCTGGGCTAAGTTGGGAGTGAATGTTTAGCAGTGGCTGATAGGTCATCTAGAAAAAAAATAAGTTCTTCTCCACTATTGACCAAATGAGAAATAATAGGAAATAGAATCTGATAGTGGCAGGACTAGGGAGAGAGAATGGAAGGAGGTGGGAGGACCGCCGTGTGGCGACGGCGTCCCGGAGGCCAGCGCGGGCCAGCCAGGCACAGGGACGCTCAGACGGACTGGGCTTTAAAAATCCAACGCACAAAGTATTTTATAAAAGGAGCATGCTTGATTAGCAGATCATCCGTTCACAGAGTTGCCTTTTGTGTTTGTGTGTGGAGAAAGGGCCTGAATTCTACTGAGTTAGCGAATTTCCAGCATACGATAAAATGATAATCATTACAGTCATCGCGCTGTGTATTAGGCGTCTAGAACTTACTCATCCTCTTTAATTGTATGTTTGTATCCTGTGACCAACCTCTCCCCATCTGCCCCACCTCCCTGCCCCTGGTCACTACCTGCCTGCTTTCTTTTACGTATTCACCTTGTTTAGATCCTACACATACGTGACATTTTCTTTCTGTGTCTGGCTTTTTTACTTACCATAATGTCCTCTAGGTTTAGCCATGTTTTGGCAAATAAAGGATCTTCCTCTTTTTAAAGGCTGGATAGTATCTATATTCATGAGATATGTGCATATGCGTATATATCCCACTACTCCTGTGCCGTTTGTCCGTCAGGGGACACCCAAGTTGTTTCCGTATCTTGGCTGTTGTGAATAATGCTGCGATGAGCTTGGGAGCGCAGACACCTCTTCGAGGTACTTACTTCATTTCCTCTGGGTCGATGCCCAGGAAGAGGGTCGCTGGGTCACACTGCAGTTTGTATTTCACTGGTACCTGTGTATCAAAACATCATGTTGTACGACTTATATATACTTTTATGTAAAAATAACTAAACAAAACAAGCAAACAAAAAATGCTTTAAATCAAATAATAAGGGCAAATAACTAAAAAAAGAAAGAAAAAAGAAAACAGAGGGCAAATAAGAACCACAATAAAGCAGGAGCATCAATTTAGCAGCAGATGACTGAGACTTGAAAGTGAAAAAAGATTTTAGAGCTAGAGAGCAATTTTATATATCAGTAAAACAAAATAAATCAGTGAGGTTGTAGCAAGTGTATGTCATTTGACCAGAGCAGAGACAGCAAGAACACAAAAGGACGGTGAAGCTACCCTACAGAGGAACGAACATATGCTCTTTGAAAAATCTCTGCAGCAGACGCAAGCTGGAGCGACCGGGTTAGTTACGTTAAATGGCAAAGGTGACAGGATTCACAGCCTCAATTATGTTTTGTAATACAAGACTCTGTCTTAGCTGAGTAAAGAGAGAGAGATTTTCTTGCCAGTCTTGAAGAAATGAACAGCCAGGTTGTGACCTGTGTATAGAGAGGGCCATGTGGCAATAAACTGCTGTCAGTAAACCCTAAGACCCACGTGCGGCCCTCAGTCAACATCTAGGAAGAAAAGGACCTCGTTCCTACTATCACAAGGAGAATGGATGCTGCCAGCAACCCCGGGAGACTTGGCAGAGGGTTTATTCCCAGTCAAGATGCAGGTTAAGTCTACAAACTGCTTTGATGGCAGTCTCCTAGGACCTTGAGCAGAGCGCTCGGCTAAGCTGCGTCCAGACTTGTCACATTAACTGTAAGACAGTCGATGAGTGTTGTACACCACTATGTTTGCGGTAATTTGTTTTGGAGCAATGTGTATCTAATACACAGCCCTTGGCCTAAGGTGTGAAAGGGGAGACTTGTATACAGCCTCGAAGTAATTGTCATAAATTCTAAAGTTATTTGAAAAACTGTCTTTATACTTTGGAGAAAACTCCAGGTTCAGGATATGTCTTGACCAAATTCTCCCAATGTAGGGAGTCTAAATGTGATGGGTAAGGACTGTGGTTAGGACGGCGCACACGGCACCCTGTGAGCACGATGTGAATTTTAGTACATAAGTACGGCGCACTGAAGGGAGTACTTTGTGAGTGGAGACTCTGAATGGATTGGAAGATACTCAGTAAATTATCTTTACTACACTTTTAATTTTATTTTTATTACTAAAAACACTATCAGTTATGACAGATGAAATGGACAAAAATGCAATTTTAATATTTGAAAAACAATTAATAAAATGGGCATGAAGTGACAGCAGAGAATTGAAGTTGCCTTTACTTTCTTAAGGACTTTCCCCCTAATTAATATGCTTTATTTCTTAGCGTAGTTTATATTTACAGAAAAATTGACAGAAAGTACAGAGGGTTCCCATGTGTCCCCTTTTCCCCCACTGCACACAGTTTTCCCTACCACATCTTCCCTTAGTGTGGCACACACTACAGTTGTTACTGATAGCTGAATTAAACTGACAGTGACACAGTATTACTAATGAAAGTCCACAGTGCACATTAGGGTGCACATTATCTATTACATGTTCTTTGGGCTTTGACAAAAATATTTTCACTGTTTTAAAACCCTCCCATGCTCTACCTGCTTATCCCCTCCTCAGTCCTCCCAGACCCCTGGCCACCACGGACCTTGCTACTGTCTCCAAAGTTTTGACTTCCCCAGGATATCATATCAGTATAATCATACATTATGTAACCTTGTAGCTTGGCTTGTTTCAGTAATATTCATTTAAGTTTCCTTTCTGTATTTTCATAACTTGATAGCTCATTCATTTTGTCATTAAATGACATCTCATTGAATGGATGCGTCACAGTTTATCCATTCATCTGTTGAAGGGCATCTTGTTTGCTTCCAAATTTTGGCACAAAGCTGCTGTGAGGACTTGTGTGCAGGTCTTTATAAGGACATACATGTTCAACTCATTTGAAAATTTGAGGATGATTGCTGAATCATATGGTAACTCTATATGTAGCTTTATTATAAACTGCCAGAATCTTCCAAAGTGGTTGAACCAGTCCACGTTCCCACCAACAATAAATGAAAGTTCCTGTTGCTCCACATGCTCTCCAGCATTTGGTGTTGTCGGTGTTTTTGATTTTTAGCCACTTTAACAGGTGTATAGTGGTTTCTCCTTGTTTAATTTGCAATTCTCAACTTATATATGCTGTTGAATATCTTCCCATATGCTTATTTGCCATCTGTGTATCTTCTTTGGTAGGATGTATGTTCTGATTATTTACCCAATTTCAAACTGGTTTGTTTGTTTTATTGTAGAGTGTTGAGGCATCTGTAGGGCTTTTAAAATTACTTTCTATATATAGCCATCAGTCTTCCATCTAACTATCTATCTAGTCTATACATAGACAGGTAAATTAACCTAATATTTTGTGGGTTTTTTTCCCTAAAAATATGTTTTGATTCATATTCCCAAACATCTTTCATCATGTTCCAAATATCAGTGTTCCATACCATTTAGAATATGAATATCTTACACAGCCAGTGTCATTTAGGAATCATTGTGTCTCTTGTGAAAACACTGGAATAGGTAGAACATGAGTTTAATATTCGATGTAGAACTTCTGAGCATGTCTGACCAGTCATAATTACTATGCCTAGTCTTGCACATTCTTGTACAAACTTCTTAGGTGTACGTCTCTAACAATCTTGTCTTCCAGATTGTCAAGTAATTGCTCTATTTTATTTTATTTTTTAACCATTTTTGTGGTTAATTTACAATGTTGTGTTAGTTTTAGGTGTACAGCAAAGTGATTCAGTTATATATATATATATATATATATTTGGTTTTCAGATTCTTTTCCATTATAGATTATTACAAGATAATGAATATGGTTTCCTGGGCTATACCATAGGACCTTACTGTTTATTTTATTTGTCGTAGTGTGTATATGTTAATTCCAAACTGCTAGTTTATCCCACCGCTCTTTCCCCTTTGGTAACCAAAGTTTGTTTTCTATGTCTGTGAGTCTATTTCTGTTTTGTAAATAAGTCCACTTGTATCATTTTTTTAGATTCCACATAAAAGTGGTATCATATGATACTTGTCTTTCTCTGACTTACTTCACTTAGTGTAATAATCTCTAGGTTCATCCATGTTGCTGCAAATGGTATTATTTCATTCTTTTTTATGGTACTTGCTTTATTTTAAATGTATACCTCTTTCTATCACACATTCTCTCTTGGCCTCTCTCTTTTCTTCTCTCTCTTTCCCTCTTTCCCTCTCTCTGTCTCTCTCTCTTCCTCCTCCACCCTTCTCTCTCTCCAGCTATGTGGGCAGAAATATGTCCAAGTTAAAATATAACCTCAATAAGTAAAAAATGAACAGTAAGCTTTCAGTTATAAATGCTATATATTTTACAAATATCCATTGCCCTGGTAAGACCTTTGCTAATTAAATACACAAAGAAATATATCTTTGGAGCTGTATGAGTGATTACGTAGGACTATATAAGAAAGCCCTTTTATCCAATGGCAATGATAGTCAATAGAAAACAATGGCAGGAGGTAACTAATAGGAACAATGAGTGAGTTTATTTTACTTGATCATGAAAAATCAACCTATCACCAGCCCACTTAGCCACATGTAGCACAAATATCTTTCATTTCTTTATAAAAAGAGAAGTGTACATCCAAGAATAAAAATATAATATTCTTTAGGTAAAGACAATCCCTGGTAATTTTTTCCCACGTTCTGGGCTGATAATGCTGATTAGGGAAAGATCGCTCTGTCTCACTCAAGGTCCTCAGATCCTTTGTAGTCTTATGCTAAAAAGTTCTAAGCTAAAAGTTTCGAATGAAGTTACTATGCCAGCATTGATTTGTTCTGTTTCCCATGCTTTAGTCAGCAATACCAATGCCTGGGAAGTAGTTGAATTGATTAGTTGTAAACATGCTTGATGGCGAATTATAGAGATTTGGATGCTGGAGATTAGGTGGTGGGGACTAATATATACACTTTCTAGTCTTGTACCAGTTTATTTCAGATGCAGGGGATTTGGTTTCTAGATTACAGTTTGACCATTCAGTAATGTAACTACCCTTCTAGAAAATTTCAGGCATATTTTGAATGTCAAAGTTGACTAGGGATATTTTCTGGTAGATCAGCCACTCAGATAATTGAAATTAAACTCCCTCAAGAGGAAGGCAATACTAGTTCACAAGCTTAGAAAATAAAATGCACAATCAATAAATAGTAAATAACATAATGCTGATAGTGGCATATGGTGCTAAAAATCTACAAAGTTGACAGCTGATCACAAATCAATGTCTATTAACTGACATTTTAATTAGCATAATATTTAATGTCTCAAGTATATTATAAAATTCATATCTCTGACATAATGATTTTTATCATTATTATAGGCGTCTACAAACTGTTACGAGAATAGTATATATTCACATGCAAGCACAAACTTAGTTACAAATTAAAGGGAAATATAATTTACCATAAATACCATGCTTCATATGCAGTGATCAGAATTTAAAATTTATGTTGATGGCTGCTTTGGTGCAGTCTTGTGACTAGTGAACAGTTGTAGTGTTTGTTTTTGATAATAAATGTTTGGAATATCTTGTTTAGGTTTATGTTTCTGTCATGCTATTACTACTGTTAACAATGGTAAAATGTATGAAATATAATTTAAACATTTATATACAATAATATTTTATTATAATAGTAAATAATTCAAGAGTCAAAGTATCAGAAACAGGTGGCCTTTGGGCCAAGAATCCTCAGCGGATTGACATTTTGAGACCAGTACTTGCTTTAACATTGGGAATTAATATGCCTTTAATCTGGTAAACTCTCTCTGTATGTCAAAGAATCCTGTGTTTTCTATTGTCCTATTTCTGGCCAAGCTCTAACTTACTTTCTGACTGCCCAACCCCTGCAGGCATTTGATTTCCCTAAAACCCATCGTTTTCTATGATCTCTGAGTATCAGCTGCTTTGTTTCCCCCCTCATGTCCGGTAGAAGAAGGTGGACGGTGTCACCGGCCAGACAGCACAGGAGGTTAGTCCTTGGTTGATAACCTGGTCAATCACATAACAACATGTTTGCGTCTCACTCTAGGAGGGCAACTTTAGCAAAATTAATGGGAAAACATTAGAGAAGTTTACACTGACTTAAGTTCAAGGTCCTCAAAAAAACTCCTTTCGGAGAATTGTCTCATTGACCTTCTCGGTCTCACACTATTTTCCTCTTCTGGCCCCAGAAGCTGGAAATTCCTAGACTTCATGAAAACAGGACTGATACGGTCTCTGTGTCTCTCCCAGCTCAATCAGGACAGCGGCAAGACTGTCATACCCACAAAATCAATCAGCATATTTCTCCCCTCAAAAGATGACTCTCTTCCCATGAAAAATAACAATACCCCTGTGTTACACCAACTGAAGCTTCTCCTCAGATATACTCCTTTTTCAGTTTTACTAGATAATAATTTTACTTGGATTTTCTTTTCTCAACAGTATTTCTGTGTAAATCAAAGACAAATCTGAGCAGAATTCTACCCGAATAATGACAAAAAGGAGTGGTAGAAATACATTTGACATGTTACAGAAATTTTGCATGGCTCTTACTATATGTGATAATTTGATATAAATGGGAAATCATTAGCCAGCTCTTACAACTGTATCCAATCTTTGAACCAATAGTTTCACAATTCCTGGAGATTTATCTTGAACAAATGATTTTTAAAAAGTGTTGTAAATCAAAGCACACACTACAGTAGCATCAATAATAACAATTAGAAGAGATTAGAACAATTTAGAAATCTGTTACGTGCAATTAATAGTTTTGATCATTAATATACTAATCATGAAGATGACAGAAATATCAAAATGTAAAATGTTTTTAAAAGAATGTATAAAAATCAGGCACATTAAACTTTATATAAGTAATAACAGTAAATGAAAGATTTATTATACTAATATATAATAAACACTTCAACTGCTGAGTAGTATAAAAGGGTAATTAACTTACTTATTAACATAACTATTAATCCCAGTGAGAAGAAGGGAATATACAGATATAGTTGTGAACTCGTTGGTACTTAAGAAACGAGAATTCCTGGAAAGAATTTCTCCACATTATGGGACTCTGTGTTTTATTATTATTTTTTTATATCTTTGAGATACAAGGAAAGATTTTTTTTAATTACTCTTTTAAATTGTGTAGTATTCAGAGGAGAAAATATAATTCCCCAATAGAATAAGGAAGTGTCTGAAATGCCGTTTTTGTCAATGATAACTAGATAAAACATGGGGAAAGTCAGTACCACATATTTTTAATATCACTGTTCGAGCTGCAGTCAACAACTCCAAGGTGCAGAATTCAAAGCCACCACTGACTTCATTTGCCACATAAAGTAGTATATTGAATTTTCTTTTTTACTTTCTTTTACTTCCTCTCCATTTGTAAAGAGTTGCTATTTTTAAGTGCAAGCCATATGGTTCTCATTAATTTGGTCACCAGGACAATGTTAAGAGCAAGGCCTTTGCATTAACGCTGTAAGTTACTTTTTTTGCTACTAAGAATGAAAAGATAAAATTGTGTTATTATGGGAGTAAGGATGGCATAGCCAACATTTTAAAACTTTTTTGAGTTCGATATAAAACATTATGAGTTGTCTAATTGTGATTACCTTGGAGATAAAATCTAAAAAAATACCAGTGAACTTCCATAAGCATACCAAAGTCCACTCACCCTCGTAGGGCGTTTTTACAGACTGGTAGGATTTATAGCTGCACTGTACATGTTATTAAGTCAGGTTTACGTAGTTAAAATTTACATACAGTAGAGTTAATCATTTGTGTCCAGTTCTCTGAATTGTGACCAAACTGGTATAATGGCCACTGCAATGCAGATGCACGATGACTTTCATATCACAAAAGTCCCCTCTGCTCCTTTATACTTCACCCCTCCCCTTACGTTCCGGCAACAACTGATACATTTCTCACCCCAGTGTCTCTGCCTATTCAAACACGTCTCAGGAATGGACTCTCACAGTATCTAGTCTTTTGAGTCTGACTCCTCTCACTGAATCCAGTGGAGAATCATCTCTGTTGCTGAATGCATCAGCAGTTCACTCGCTCTTCTTCCTTGTTGAGCAATAGTGTTCCATGATACGTCTGTGTCACAGTTTGTTCAACCATTAGAGTCACAGGCATTTCGATTGTTCTCATTTTATGTTTAAACCACTGTAACCTTTTGCATATGGATCTTTATTTGAATGCATATTCTTCTTTTGCTTGGGAAAATAGCTAGTCAGAATGCAGGGTGGTGTGAATAAGCTTTAGTTTGTGAGAAACACTCTAGTTAATGTGTGATTTTATATTCATGTCCACACTCCCTCTGTATCTTTTTCAGCATTTAACACTCCAGGTTAAAATGGGATCAGTTATATTTTAAAACTGATTTATAGCTCTTTAAATACCTACATACAGATTCTTTGTTGTGAATATTTTCTTCTTTCATGCTTTTAGTGGTGCTTTGATAAATAGTTTTTTTTTTAATTTAAGAAGTCCAGTATGTCAATTACTTTTTAATTCTAGGCATTGGTATTTTTTTTAAATAGAAATGATATTGTCCTAATTTATGTATCCAGCTAATTATGCTGTCTATCTATGTCCATCTCTGTGTATATTTATTGATCCACACAAGTCCAATTAACATCTTCACTGGTTGCCTCGTGGACATCAGTGTTTGCAGTGCTGGGCTCATTAATCAACCTCTTAATTTCTATCCTTTCCAGACTCAAAAAATGACATCTTAAGCCATGCAGTTGCTCAACTAAGACGACCTGGGTTTCATTCTTTGTGTATTTTTTTCCTCACAAGCACATCCCACTCCTCATCACGTTCTGTGAATTAGAGCTACAAAATCTGTCTTGACACCTTCCATTTCCTTCTACCACCACCAACTCCCCTCCACGATGGTTAATGGATTTCTTACTGATATTGACATTTACATTGTTTTTTCTTAATTCCTAATCAACTTGCCATACAGAACCACGAAAGATATTTCTCAAATATCAATTGGGCATCTATTCCACTTGGAAACAACTAGAACTCCTTAACTCTACCAACTAGTCCAACCTCAAGTTGTGGGTAATCCTTTTTGTTCATTCAAGTATGGCTTCAATAGCTTGTTAGTTCCTTAAAAATCCCAGATTCTTTCTGTCTATGGTCTTAACATACATTGTTACATCTCATTAGAGGCTTTTCCTTCTGTTTTTATCTTGCAAATTCTTTCTTCAAGTAGCAGGTCAGTGGTCTCTTCCTCACCCAATACTTAGCTGCCTCCACTGTTAAAATTGTAATGACAGTTTGTGTCCCAGCATATACCTTGTATAGCTTTACCTAAAATTGTTTCTCCCTAAAATACCTTCACAGTAACCTTAAAGATGTATTATGGGAGACATTATTAGGAAATGAGACTCGTTAACCACAAGAAATATTTTGAATGAAAAAGTTTGAACTCATTCATATTCTTTTCATACCTTTGAAAGCAAGCTCCAATTTCTCACTAATAAAAAAATGCCCAAGGTAAGGTAAATGCCAAAAGATAAAACAATGGGATACAGAAAATGCAGGAACGAATAAAATGTAGAAACCGATAAAATGAATAAAAATAAAATAGATATATTCTTTTTTTATTCTTTTATTGGTTGTTTCCTCCTTGGCCCCACCAATCTTTATCAATCACATAAATCAAAAATATATTTTATCACTCACACAAATAAAGTATGACTATCTTATACCCATATTGTGCACAGATGATTTACTAAAGGCCGAGGAGAGAGAGCTTTTAATTAACATGCAAGCACTCTGTTGGATGTACTACAGCATGGTAGTAAAACTTTATGTTTTCGCCACAAACAGCAGTGACTTTTATACAGTTTCCTTTTGGAAGAAAATGTAGAACAGATAAAAGAAATAAAAAATCACTGCCATATATTAATAATTTTAGGGCAGATTACTGCTCTCAGTGCAACTGGCTTTATCCATCTATCGATTATGACTGTTAATTCACGAGGACAAAATGATGAATGAATACATTTCATTTATAAAATCTATTTTTTATGGTAATAGTGATAAATAGTGGTAAGTTTTTATTAAAAATGCATTGTATTGAAGTTTCCAAAGCTATTTTTCCCCAAAGATGTTGTCAAGAAGCTGAAAATGAGACTAAATCTATTAATCTGCTCTCTGTATACTTAAATATAAAACATTCGAGTAAGCAGCACTTTAAATGGGCTTGTATTTGAATTCACTGAAGAACACACACAGATATTTGAGTTTAGTATCTCTAATTTCTCTACAAATGTTTCGCACTAAGTCTTTACATGCAGGAAGCGTGAATCATCACAAAAAAACAAAGGCATTTCCCACAGCCGTGCTGTGGCCCCTCTCCTTGCCTTCCACTTCCCTACGTCCTTGGTCGATTGGTTCTGAGACTGGCGATTTCTTTACCCTTCACGTATTCTCATTTTACTCCACTTTCCACCTGCACTGTTTCTTAAACATCATTTGGTAAATGGCTTGCCCTCTATTTAAGCTGTACGGCGCAAACACCAGGTAGCCCGATTTTGTGAAAGGGACTAGACAAGATTCTGCACATCTCAACACAAAAGAGGCTGGATGAATACATAGTATGTTACTATGACGCCTCCTACTGATGGCAAGAAAGAGTGGATACGAAGCATCTCTGTTCAGTTTGGAAGATTAGACTATGGGGAGTTCAGAGTGAGTGCAAGGAAGGTGAGATGGGGTTGCCCTCCCCTCCCTTTGCCAGAGGGATAGAGCTGATGTCAAATCTGTAGCAGGTGGGGGAGGGGGGAGCTAGAATTCATCTTCCAGGCACATCTTCATTCCCTACTTACTTTTTCTCAAAAGCAACTTGAAGCCTGAGGCATCTTTTCTTCCCGAGCAACTGTGTTTCACAATATGTTGCAAATCTAAGCTATAGAACAGCTCCTCCACACCTCAGGATGTTGTGAGTGATTTAAACTCCTTTTGTATAGTACAAAATAATACAGATAATCAAAAAGTAAGCTGCGTCTATATATCTAATAACGCCCTCTGCAAGAGAACAAGGCTAGCCAACCGCAGGATGTTAAAACTAAATCTGAAATGTGGACGTTTTATTCATGGTAGAGGAAGTCAGAACGAACCAGAGGAGAGTAACACTGGGGGAAAAAAGTGGCAGGGGAGGTCAGACTTGCAGAAGTCTGGCGCTGATGGTAAACTATATTCTTGTCTGCTCCAAATTGCTTTTAGAGACTAGGGTCCTGAGACCTAGACCATTACACAATTTGCCATAATAGAAAAGGTAATTACAGAGTCAAGATACTCCTGATAAAACAAGAGCAATTACAAAGAACGACATAAAAACAGCGAACGATGTTCTGGGTTTTTTTGGCATTGAGGCATCTATGTTAGAAGATTTCTGCTTTACCGTGAAGGCAAATAATTGTCCATTGGGTCCTCCTGAAGAGAAAATCTTAGCTTTTCTCTCTTCACGGGTATGAAATGAAGTAACGGTAACTCGATCAGTACTAAACTTACAGATAGGAGAGATGATTTCACACATATGAAAGCAGTGACCAAAAAATATATAGAGAGAGATTCAAAACCGTGGCCCCGAAGAGCAGTGTGCCTGACGGAAGTTCTCAGTAAAAGGTGTGAAGCCAGTGCTGCTCTGCTCCACCCCGTTCAGCTGCCACCAGAGTCACCAGCACGTCAGGCGACTCTCAGAGGCGCACCGCTAGCACCGCAGCCCTCAGCGCACTCCTCAGAGCTGGTGGCAATGCATTTGTTTACAAGAATATTTCTGGACTTAACGGGTTTGTTCATTTCTGAATACATTCTCCATTAATGACAACCACCCAGTTCCTGGACTCCGTAATTAATTTGAGCTGTTTGAGTTTTTTGGTCGTTTGTTTAATTTTTTGCAGATTTGTAACCGTCTACTTTATTTTCTGCTTCAACTTCCTTCAATGTCCTTGGATTCATTATTTGGGGAGTCAGCTAAGTGAGATTAAAATCTTACTTCCAGTCTCTGAACCATGGCCCTGCTGAACTTAGCTGCACCGCATCCCATCCCATGCCATGCCCAAGTCCAGGGCTGGATGTCTAGAAGAAGGAAGCTTGAGATCATTGGATTCCTGAGAAAGTCACAACTGAGAGTTTATATGGATTCTTTCAAGTTATCTTCTGGCTTAAATTTTGATTCACATTAAAATTTAATAATAATAATAAAGTAACTTACACAGAAACTTACTATTAAACAATCAGGAATATGTATCATTAAACCATCAGAGTTTTCCCAGTATGCGTTAACCTTTCACACAAGGAGAAAGTATACTTTTACCCATATGGATAAGAGTTAAGTGGAATTAAAATTGTTTTAATTAATTTTAATATGTACTAGTATTGCCAATTTCTAAAATGCCCACAAAAAACAAGGACACATAATGCCACTGTAGCACAGGTTTAAATTATAAAATGGAGATATTTACAGAAAGCTTTCCCTCCTAGCTATATGCACGTGTATAAGTTTATATGTATATACATATATACGTATCTGTGTGTTATTACATTTTTACAATGAGAGAAGAATGGGGAAATTTTTAAAAATTTAAGTAGTCAAAAATGGGTCAGGAAATATTTAGATTTTTAAATGTTTTTAGATATTTAGGAATATAGTTATATTTATGGTATGTCTTAGAGAACCTGTAATTTAAAAAAATAGAAAAATTTATCTCAATTAAGTATTTCACCAGTAATCAGATTTCTAAGATTCTATTCCCCTGGTACATACCTCCTACCCTTCAGGGTGGGTAGGACTTGTGAATATGACATGATTCTGTTACCTTATATTATGGAGGAAGGGATTTTAAAGGTGTGATTAAGGCCCCTAGTCAACTGATTTTTAGTTAATCAAAAGGGTGATTATCCTGGGTGGGCCTGACCCAATCAGTTGAGACCTTTAAAGACATGAGAGCTGTTCAGTTTAAAGTGAGAGAGATTCTCTTGCTGCTACCACAGGAGAAAAATACTCTGTTGTAGAGAGGGTCTTAAGGCCCGAGAATGACAGGCAATCTCCAGGGGCTGAAAAGACCTGATTTACATGCAGGAGAAAGGAAGGGACATCCGTTATCCAACCACAAGGGACTGAATTCTACCAAAAACTGACAAACTTGAAAGAGAACAATGCGCCTTAGGTAAGAGCTCAGCCCGTTTACTGCTTGGTTGTAGCCTTGTGATACCCTGAGCTGAGAACCTGGCTGCTCTGTGCCGGAACTCCTCACCTACAGTAAATGTGGGGTGACAGGTGTGTCTTCCACTCAGCTGCTACATTTGTGATTATTCAGAAATAGAAAACTCAGACCTTATACAGTTGTACGAGGCAGAATTCCAGGATGGTCAGAATTCTTACTCTGTGATGCACACGTCCTGCCAAACCCTCTCCTCTAGAATGTGAACGGCACCCGTGAATAGGTGGGAGTCACTCCCGTGACGAGGCAGGAAGGGCGAGGGGACTTTTCAGATGAGCTTCCAATCCTAAATTAGTTACTGTTGAATTACTCAAAAGGAGTAATTCAAGGTCCTAAATTAGTTACTGTTGAATTACTCAAAAGGTCCTGAGCTAATCAAGAGAAGCCCTTGAAAGAGGGACTGGTCCTTTCTGAGGTTTTCCTGCTGGCTTGAAGAAGTAAGCAGGCATGCTGTGAAAGACACCCTGTGCGACGTGTTATGCGTGAGGACCTGCAGGCAGCCCTGGGTGCTGAGAGGAGCCCCCCGCTGAGAGCCACCGAGAGAGGGGCCCAAGTTCAACAAGTGCAACGAACTGGATTCTGCCAACAGCCACATGGCCTTGGAAGAGGACCTGGAGCTCCACAAAAGGATGGAGGCCAGCAAAAAGCTGACTGCTGTCTGCGACCCTGAGCAGGAGACTCAGGAAAGCTGTGATCAGGCTGCTGAATCCATGGTCATTGGTTATACAGAAACAGAAAAAGAATGCATATATTGAGAGGGAAAGGAAGACATGAGAAAACCTTAACAAAAAATCTGATAATTCCAATTGAAGTATTCAGAATCTTTACCTACACAGCTTAAATTCCCCAGCTATAGTGTGCCAACAGCTTTCAACTCTATTTTTATCAGCAAACACAGATTAATAATAACTATAAAAAATAGAAAAATCATGTTTCTTTCAAACAACGTGATGTGAATATGATTGCTTTTTCCTGCATACAGTAGTCCAAAAGAATACTTCCCTGAGTAAATTTTCCCCATCTCAAATAACCCTTTGGATGAAGATGTTAGCCATGACCTGCATGATTCTGAATTTCAGGATTTAGTTCTGCCAATTTTTCTTTTTTTCTTTGCCCACTGCTGGTTTCTTTTTCTGAATAATCAGTGAGAATAAACTTGCCAGCTGCAAAAAAAAAAGTTTTTATTTCATTTTGAGATTTAAGAAATATTTGTATAAGCGTGTTTAAGCTATTCAGCAGTGAAATTCATGCTCTATTCACAGTATCAATGTTTTCCAGACTGCCTTTCTGATTGTCATGACTCAGATATGGCTTAAGCTGAAAGCTTCAACTCTGGCAGGATTTTGATTCATTCTGAAGAAAATAATTCAAACTACATAATAATGCATGTGTAAGCATCTCGCATCAAATGCAATTATCTTAAACATACACATTTTGCATATTCAGAGAAGAAATCATCCAGACCACCAGTTGAACTAAGTTTCTTATCTTTAATTGTATTTATATACCAGAGGTCAAACTTGAAACGGTCAATCAATTCACAGATGCATATTTATGTATGTAAATAGTTGAGAATATGCACAGAGCATGTCTGTCAGTGAACACAGATACATATCTATTTCAGTAATGATGTTTCTCATCAAACTTTCAGTTTTGCATCTATTTTAATTTATAAATACATTATTCCTTCTTTATTTAATAGTTGTCACTTAGCTTCTATGCTATTTATTTTTCCATCTATATCTATAATGAAACATCCCTCTATATGCATATATCAGTATAGAATTATGGATTCTTATTTCATTGAAAGAGATGTGGTGTAATTCATTACCGTCATACACAGCACATACACAGCCGATCCCAGCACTGATGCCCTCTGGGGCTGTCGGTTTTCCCAGTTCTAGTTCCAGTCTGCATCGTGCTTTTCTTTTGATTGTCAAGTCTTTCTATTCTCTCGTGGTATGTGGCAGTATCCCTTGCTATATGTCTGTGTGTTTCCTAACCTTGGGCGTTAGAAGGGTAGAGGCCAGGAATTTTGCAAAATGCCTTGCACAGTGGGATTGCGCCGTCATTAGATTCAGGTTACTTTTCAGGACAATCCATGAACTGATTTGTCCTTCACGGGGCGTCTTAGGAGGAACTGTGTGGTTTTTGGCTTGACCCAATGGTAGTGGTACTAGTTTTGATGACTGAAAGTAGTGGCCACCTAGTTTTCCATGCTGGAAAGTTCCTCTTTTCTAATTTATAATTAATTAATAGATATTTGTGGGGAGATACTTTTTGTTTATGTAATATTTGCAACTCTTCAAACTTAGACTTACTTGTTTTACCGTCCACTGCAATTTTGAAATACACTATTCCTTTCTTATTTACTAGTTAGCATTTTGCTTCTGTCTCATTTATTTATTCATAGATGCCTGATTTTATATATATATATAAAAATATATATAAAATAAGTGTTGATTTGCAATGTTGAGAAATTCGCAGGTGAAATCTGAAACTGGTCGCAGTACAGGGTAGGCAAACGGAGACCTAAGACAGAGCAGACCACTGCAGACTGGGGGGTGGCTGGTTTAATGAGGAAGGGGACTTCCTCAGGAGGCTCCCTGTGGGTGTCTACAAGACAAGTCGATCTCCGCACCCACTCCCCCAACTCTTGTGATTTCGTCATTTAGAGGCACTAACTGGGCACTAACAGAATGTAGTAATGCGTTCAGTCCAGATGGCCTCAAAAACACCTCATTCTTGCAAGGCTGTGTCCTTGAAAGGGCTCTGAGTATGGGAGCAGTAGGCAGAACCAAGGACAGTGGGGTGGCGAGGAGCCTCAGCTCGCCCAGGTCCAGCCTGCAGGTCATTCAGCAGTCGGATCACATCCTCTCACCTCGTCTGACAATGTATTCTTTCATTCAAAGAGTTGCAGTCTATGACCATTTCTATTCATTTTCATACTCAAAGTGTCACAGACGTAGCAGCAAAGGCTCTTCCTGGTTGACTTTATGTCCTGTGGACACGTCCCCTTGATTCTTCGAGCCCTTTCTTGCTTTCTGTTCAAACACGATGTTTCAGGTTCATCTTGTAATTTCCCTATCCCAGTCATAAATTAGACACACTACACAGGAGCCCTTGTTTCTTTAAGTGAAGACTGTTGTTTAGAAACAGGGATGAGCCGTGACTCGGGGGCCAGGAGCACAGGCTCTGAGTCCGGGGGGACCTGGGGTTTGCATTCTGGCCCCACAGTGGGTTCCAGCTCTGAGATCTTGAGAAACTTCCTTACTATGTGCTCTGTTTCCTCATTTATAAAATGAGCATAATAACAGTACCTGATGTCAAAGATTACTGTGATTATTAAATAAAATTTAAATGCACCTAGGACATGCCGCCTGGTAAGAGTTCGGTAAATGCTGCCTAGTGCTTTTCCATGTGCCCAGCAAACTGTCTCCTGATTTGATTTTAGCTCCCAAGTAAGTTTACAGACAGGAAAAGATGGGCTGTCTGGTCACGTTTCTGTACTACTTTAGCTATTTAGCTGTAGGTAAATATTAGAATGTAATTTCCATGAGAGTTTCCCCAGTTAGTAACATTGCTGGACACTTCCAGTGCTTTCTGGCCATTTATGTGTCTTTTTGTTGAAGTATTGTACCCACTTAAAATACGTATTTCATTCTGCATTAATAGATTCTCCTACCTAGTTAATCAACAGATCTGCCACTTCACGTACGTACCTGCTGTGTGTATGTGAGAGCAGTTAGTTATGCTCCCCTGGCAAATTTCAGTTGCAGAACACAGTCCTGTCAGCCACAGGCGCCATGTTCTATATTAGATCCTCAGAACGTATTCATCTTCTAATTAAAAGTTTATCCCCTTTTACCAACCTCTCCATATTACCCAAATCTCAGGGTCTGGCAACCACTTTTCTATTCTCTGTTTCTATGAGTTCAACTTTTTTTTTCTTTTTGATTCCACATAGGGCTGATACCATACAGTATTGTCTGTCTGTCTGTCTCACTTAGCATAACAGCCTTCAGGTTCACCCATGTCATTGAAAATGGCAGGATTTGTCTTGCTTTTTTGACTGAATGCTACTCCATTATATGTGTGTGTGTGCATGTGTGTATATGTATAGTTGCCTATGTACACACACATGTACAGCTGAGGATATGTTTTATACCTTGATTACTGTGTTAGTTCCACATGTGTACCTGCTTGTCAGGTCTCAGAATTTACACTTAAAATCTTTCCATTTCACTAGAATTTTACTTAAATATGTTAAACTGAACCAACCCATGCCATTCAACGCTGGCTTCAGTCATGGGGACATATCTGCACCCACCATCCTGTGGAATTTGGAGATTCTCCAAAAATTCCAACGTATATTCAATCCAGAGTACTTAGTCCAGGAAGTTTGTCATATTTCATTCTTTTAATCACTTTTAAGTATGAAAAAACACATCATATGTGTATCTTGGTACAATGCCTATATTAGAAAAAAACTGATTTATTTCTGACTAGATTATTTCTCCAAAATAATTTTTCAGTGACACATTGCCTGACTACTTAACTATCCAAATGTTTTTTGTCTTAGAAAGTGCACATCTTTTTCTCTTTTCCTCTCCTTGCCTTCTGATACGTCTACATCTAAGAAAATGAAATACTATTAATTTTCAATCAGGTTATTCTGTCACATTACTTTTAGTAAGTATCTCTGGTATAGCTGACCCCTTCATATTCACAGAAACCATAGACATCATTCCTAAATTAAACACCAGTATGTTTGCTGTGACTGGGATCTCCTCAAAAACAAATCTCCAAAATAAAGGACAGCCTCAAATTCTAAGAAACATTCCCCCCCCCTCGTTTAAAGTTACGTTAGCCTGGATTCGGGATCTAGCCTGTCCACTGAAGGGCTTCTTCCATTACAGGGGATGGCAGTCTCCCCTCCCTTGAGATCTGTGAAAGAACTCCATGCTTCATCCCGCATTAGATTTAGGGTCAGTCCTATGGGCTGCATGTCCCTTTGCGCACAGTTAGGATCACTGTTCAAGCCTCCGTGTTCCATACGAAGAAAGGCGTACTTACCAAGGCAACAAATGCTAGATGCCACTTCAGACAAGTGCCGTCGTCTGGGTGGATTCATTCACTGCGATCCTGCTTCTTGGTCGTAGAAATCCGGACGTGAATTTGGCAGCTTCTCTTCAGTTTGCGGTTTTGCACCTTGTGGAGGATTAGCCTCTGGGGTCTCAGGGCAGACAAGGGAGAGGCAGCAGGTGGCAGGGTCGCTCTTCGCGGCCCCGGAAGCGCGTAAGCGCCAACCTCACCGCCGGGGCGGCCGGGGGGCGCCTCCGCGCCGCGCGCACCCAGCAGCTGCCCTGCAGGCGAGGACCGGCCGCCGCCGGGGCGGACGCGGCCTGCGGGACACTCCTGACGGGTGGGGACCCAGGCCGTCTAAGCTAGAACCATCCCACTCTTCCCGGGCTCTTGCTCTTCCCTACAAGACTCTGCATTTGCTGTGGCTCATTCGCAACCCCACGTTGCACCGCAGCCTCCAGGGACATAGTGCCACAGGGAATGATGTCAACTGACCTTTCCCAAGGGCGTTTAAACTGTAATTGTGTGAAAAACCATTTTTACAAAATTATATATATGTCTGTCTGTCTGTCTGTCATCTCCTGTTTAAGTTTGAAAGTCCTACCTTAGGCCATAAATGAAAAAAAAATGCTTTTTAACACTTCCTTGCTGCAGGGAAAGTCAGAAAAAGACAAGAATTTTAGGATGTGAGACCATGTCTGTTCTCTTGAGAGGAAGAGTGATTTTCTCTCACTGATTCTGAGACGTCTACATGTGTGAAAACAGAACAGTGCTAACTTTTCAATCAGATTAGTCTGTCACATTAATTTGGTAAAAATCCCTGTCACATCTCTAAAAAGCTATGATTAAGCTCTGTATTAAAAGTTCACTTCATAGCAACCAGAAAGCACTGGTGTTTCACTCATTTTCTTGAGACATAAGCATGTATTCAAATGTTCAAAACTTTCAGCTTTGCAGAGTTGACAGGAATGCCACCTTAAAGGCTGAGCCTTAAATTGCTCTATTTAGGTAAACACTGACCTGTAGTATTACCTGTCCTTCGGCATAGACTCTGTCTCCCTGTGTGTCTTCAGTGGTGATCTTCCTTTTAAAGAATTATTTTCATTTTATACGACAGTAAGTATTTAAGTCAAAGACAATTCCAGTAGTATAGAAGGGCATAATTAATTAAAAGCAGTCTAATTTTGCCAAGTTTTCTCCACCCCACAGAGTTGGCTGCCTGCTCAGTAAGACCCACTTTACACTTTTTCTTTGTACTACAATGGAATTATTCTATAAACCTTTTCTTAATGTATGTTTTTACATTAATGGGCGTATGGGTCTTTATTCTACATGAACGCATGTGACAGGTTTACTTTGCGGTTTTAATTATTACAATGTTGCACTTACTATATTTTGAAAACATGACTACAGTGAGTGCTTCATTGCTCAATTCGTGGTGAGCCAGTCACTGAGCAACAGTTACAACCTTTCTAGACTGCCTTCTGCTTCAAGCACACATTCAGAACTAGAAGAGTTACAGGAGAATAGGAGGAGTATCTTGTCATTACATTGGAGACGGTGAAATCTGACTACTGGTTGGGAAGGACATGTCTCATCTTCCATTAGGTCATCCAGAGAGTGTTTCGTCTCGGTGCGGTCCCCACTGACTACGTACTTAGTCTTCCAATGTTTCTTTGTAACAGTAATAGGTCTGCAAGGTTGCTTTTGGGAATAATTAGCTCATTAATGATCTTTTTAACTGCAATGGTCACTAAAGGTCTTTGATTTTTTAAGAAATGATCTGAACAATATTTATTCTACAGCATCAGTATCATCAATGTAAAGACAAGCTAGGGAAGTACTTGAAACCTTTAGTAACTTTTTTTCAAGTTCATTAATTCCATTAAAAAAGAAAATTTGGTGGACCCAAGTTCTGTTCAGATGTATTTAATAGGATCAGTAGGTCAAGACAGAATGTCAGTTTCTCTCTCCCGCTTTCGCTCTTGGAAAATACTTAAAATGTGTAGTGAAACGGTGTAAGAAGTCGTAAGCAAAGAATCTTCGAAAGAAAAGAGGGGATTCGTGGCTTCACAGATGTCCTCCTTCCATGGATTAGGATGTGACTGTGTTGATAGTTCATTAATTATTTCATTGAACTCAAAAGACGTATGCCCTGGGAATAAAGATAACCCACTTTAACAAATACTGAATTCACCATTACCAGGGATGTTTTAAGCTATAGATTCATAATCACTTAAGAAAGTGTAAAAGGAAATAGAATTTTCAAATGAGTGACTTAAAATCCCTTTGAATTTTAAGTAACAATGATAGGTTCTCAGGGGGATAAATTACAACGACGTTACCTAGTCCCTGACTTCCAGGATCCAACATTTAATGAGACCTATTATCTGCCTTTTATGTTTGCCTGCACAAATAAATATTCCTTTTTTTTTTTGAAATTACCTTCTGTTAAAAACATTGATTTGTTCCATAACATCATTATTCTTAATTTTGTATGTAAGCCAGGAAAACATTAATTATTAACTTTGTGCAAATAAGAAAAACACTAGCTGTCGATAGTACCAGTCTAACGATGCATTTCAGCTCAGTTTTTGTTGTTGTAAGTGGCACCGTGTGGCACGTGGTTATTAGAGGTTATCAGACTATGTTAATGACCTTGGCCTGAAATGTTCCTTAGATTTCACTTTGGAGTGAATGCCAGAAAATAATTTATCCATCTGGAACCGCAAACTACATCAAGAATAACAGCAAAGTGCTTATTAACATCAATCTAACTTAGAGTCTGTATTAACAGTACCTGTAGCCATCTAAAACACCCCACAAATTATTAAGTGTTTTCAAAGTAAATGAGATGTGGTCAGTTTTCTACCTGCCATCAAATTTAAGACATAAAAGTTAACACTTTTAATTTAAACCCTAGTTTGGAGAGAAAATAGCTGGTAGAGTAGTTTTTTGGGGGGTGGTGATGGTGGTGGTAATTTGCTTTGTTTATCTGTGTGACTTAACTGGGAGCATCAAGGAGCCTTGTATTTGAAAACAGGCAAGCTATATAACTGCCCCAAAGAGAAAAGTGTCCTTCACATTGGGCAGATGATTTACAAATAGAGTCAAAGTTCATCTTGTTATCCAAACAGGATATATGTATCTCCACATGTTACCATTTCAACCCGAGCAAATATAGAACATGGTGAGTCTAGGAGAGTGTGCTGGGGCTGCAGATTTGCATAATTGCTGTTCTGAAATCAAGCCCCAATCACGGTTGTAGATTTATGTTTATTGATTACATTTTTATTAATATCATCGTGGTTCTTGAAAGTCAGTCCCATGAGAATTCTGGCCTCTTCTTGATAAAAAAAAAAACATGTTTGACAAATTAATCATCAGAATTTTTCATTACCATTTAGGAGCACTGATAGAGTTATAATGAGTGTAGTCTAATTTGCTATTAAATAGGCTGTGTTCCGCAAAATAAGATATTTTATGTTAAATACATACCTGTTTTGTTGATTGACTGAAGATTAAAATAGCCTCAACTTTGCTGTAGTTGCTGTTAAAAATATAGACAATTATTTTCTCTCTATTAGAAAAAGGAACAGTCATATTGAACCTTTGACAAAACCATTGTTTGGAATTAATGTCACCTCACGGCATGTCAAAATGTCTCAAATCTGTTTTATAATTATTGTGCATTTACCCTCCCCAGTGTTTGTTTTGCATGTTGAAAACATGAAGTGACGAGAAGACAGAATGTCTTGTCCAGTTCACTAAGCACTGAATAAAAAGCAGATTGCTTGGTTCAAATTCTAAACTTTTTTTTTACCAAACTGCACCACTACTTTTTAGAAGAACTTTTTTTAACTTAAAAAGAAAAATATTGTTTTATACACTCTGTCATTTAAGTAGAAATATAAGAGCAGTTATATATTTTGGGGCCGAATTTTTTTTCATTCAATTGCATATAATTTTACTAGTAGATCATCTTTCAAAATTTGTGGCAAAAATAAATAACCAGGCAAATCAATACTTTCTAAAAGACTAATTCTATAAATATCTCTTCTTTGTATTTTTATGTTAAAGAGAAATTGAAAACTCAAAATAAGGATTATTTGATTTAGCGAAACGTATTGCATTAGCAAACAGAAGAGAATTTCCAAGGTTAGTTTTTCCTCCTGTTCCTTGTTCCCTCTTATCTAAATGCATACAGCTTTCAGCCTGAACAAGCACTGAATTCACTCTTCAAATTATGTATGTACACTTGACTTAGCTCCATTGCGGGAATGGAGCAGAAACAGGAAAATCTGTACAGCAAACAGCCATCAGAAAAATTCTTTTTGGTGTCCTATGTGTTCTAAAAAGGAGCGTAATAAAAGTAAGCAATGGATATCAAAAGGATTTTTAAATATATTAAGTACATGTATTTCCTCTAAAGAATTTTTGCATTTGCCACTGATTGGTCATATATTTTTAAGGAGGCCATGATTTTTAACAAGATAGATTTTAGAAACTCATATCAAAATAAAAAACCCAAGTCGAGAGCTATAAAAATAAAATTTTCTTCAACCCAAGCAGAGCAATAATTCATTTGAAAAGCCTACTTGTGTGAGTGCTATTTTAAGGTAACTTCATATATACATGAAGTTACTTTGTAATAACTTCAGAAGTCACAAAGTGATGATTCAGTTTGGAACTGATGGTTCTAAAGGTTAGGAAGATACTGTTGATTATATAACTTCTAAACTTCCTCTGACTGCTCATCTGCTCACTCAAATCTGTTAAGGGCCCTCCTCCAGATCCTTATTAGCAACACATCTGTTACACTTGATCAGGTTGAAACAGAACAGAAGGAAATAGCATATACTTGTCCAAGGCAGGTTGACTTTATTTTGGGGAGAAGAGGTCAGTTTGTGAAGTTTTACAGGGTACGATAATTTTATTTGCTTAGTGAAATGTTGTCTTGATATGGGATCAAATTCTCTCCTAACAAACAAACAAAAATGTAGAAGTGAAATACTTTTTTTGTTATCAGTCCAGATTATCATGTTGATAATGCAGTATTTTACAAAAAATATGGTATAACCTTAGTATAATTGACTATAAGGAAACAAAAAATGGTTGGGCAATTGGCATGAAGCTGAATAGGTCTATCCTCAGAGAACTTAAAACATCTTAAACGCATCCACATTTAGATACAAAGAGAAAAGCAGAAGGTGGTAGATGTCTTGGAGCATGCTTTGAAAGAAAATTGAGTTGAACTCCAAGGGAAATTTGCCTTACCTACATTTAAAATTCAGGCTGTGTGTGATAAAACTACACTAAAATGTGCTATAGAACATATAAGGAAAAATCACACACACGACAAATCCAGAAGCCAGCACCATTTCGGGCACAGAATGTTGTGCCACTGGTTCTCTGCCCGCTTCCTTCTTCCCCTTGGTCCGTCCCCAGACCACAGCCCCAGCTTAAAGAAGAATCCTCGACGCGCTCAGCGTGACCCATCGCGGCACTAAAATGTTTGGGTTCCTATTTAATTTCATTTTTTATCTTGTAAAGAACAACAAGTAACTGTGCTTATGTTTAATACATGGATTGACACTGGAAACCCTCTCACGTCAATTAATCATACGTCCAGACAGTCCAACACTGCTTCCTGGATATGGGGTACCCTGAAGTTTTCCCAGCACTGGGATGTGGAGGTCAGTGAGGCTGAGAGAATGAAGGTACAGAGGAGAGGAAGGAAGAGGAAGACAACTGATTTATAATCAGAATCATGACATGCCTGAGAGTGAACGAGCCCAGATAATAATCGGTGGGGACAGCAATATAACCAGTGCCACTTTGGCCAAGTGAAGATAGTATCGTAGGATGGGGTAGAAAGTTCTGTATTCAATGCCAGCTTATTGGTGCTTACAGAAATTCATGTTCACTGAGTCCATTGCAGTTAAATACTATATTACACAGGCATTTAGTTGTTGAATAAATACGCCACTGCAGAGTGAACAGAGGTACGTAAATTACTGTGTCTTGGTGTTCGTGTCCACAGTTGCTTATCAGACACCTCTCGGGGCAGAGGTCTTACAGAATTTAGAATTTTCAGATTTATAAAATTGGTAAGTATACACAGTCTCAGTAGGTTTGGAGAAACCTCTAAATGAACATATCTTAACATTTCAATAAAACATATGTAATTACACTGAAATGTAGAAAGATCATGAATAATCTCATGCTAATTCACACCAGGTTTTCCCTTAATGGACCATATGACTATGTTTGTTTCTAGAATTTTTGGAATTTAAGAGACTTGGAAAAGGAATTGTGGACATACTTTACATAAAAAAGGTCTCTCTTGGTAAAACTTTACATAGGTTTTTTTTTTAATATTTCTATAATAAAATAATTGATTCACTCCAGAGTTTACTGATTAGAGATTAATCTTTGCAGAACCTTTGCTTTGCTTGGTCTTGTGGTTAAAATTGAAAATATGTTTTTCCTGTTATCCTGATGATTCACACTATAAATTTATGCATGACCACAAGCCTGAGCTCTCGCTGTTAACCACATGTGCACACTTTCTAATACCTCCTGTTAGGAATAATATCTGACATTGCTTATGTCTTTTTGTACATCAAACAAAATAAAGAAGCCTGTCAAATCTGAATTTCTCAATAAAATGAGATTAAAATTCTGATCCTATTCAAGTGCAAGTTATTGCCACAATGATTAGTATGTTTTTCACACCAATCTCCAGTGTTATTCAAAACAGACTTTCAACCATTTATTGTCAATCATGGTGCATAATGTAATTAAAGGCTCATAAATGACAGTCACGTACTCAGGTATCTCAGTGCAGTGGTACGGAATCTTCTTTCATTACATCATTTTTCAATTCTGAAATGCTCTTGGATAGCTTCCCTAAATCATAAACTCCTATATGATATGTATCTGTGTTTATATTTTTTACTCTTCCATTGAGGATTGATGGCAGATTTCAGTAGAATAGTAGGAGTTAAATGATGTCTGGCAACTTTCTGTCTCCCCACAGGACAGACAGTGGAAAAATTTGAAGCAGAAAGAGATAGAACAGATACTTAGAATAATTTATTCAGAAGCAGTTAAATTCAGGAATAAATGTGTAAACATTCTAATCGATTGATAAGTGAGTTATGAATTTCTTCTATTTTTAAAAATCCTATGGCTTTCTTTCTGACTGAGTTGACTTAAAATCTGCTTTAAAGCTTTGAAAAGGCCCCGACTGGATAACTTTGTTAATGAATTTTTCAATAACTAAAGGAGAAATGGTTTTCAGCACATTTTGGCAAAGTGCATGACTGCAGAACTGATATTTTAATTTTGTATTTGTCAGTAGGGAAGATCTAATAGCTTATGAGTTTTCAATTTGCAGGATAAAGGGTTTAGGTTTACATATGCTAACAAGTATAAGCTGCACATGATTTATAAACTGACTAGAAGTGTTATCACAATGGATAAAAACAGAGGAGTATCTGGGCTAAGACACTATTGAATTAATCCTCCATGATCACTTGCAGATTATTATGGAAAAATACACATGAAGCACCCTTAACAGGGACTTAGGCATAGCGATCAGCCATATGCAAGGAATGTGTAAGAAAGGCACTGAGTGATAGAAAGTATTAAGAAGAAATCATGAGATAGTGTGTGCTTTTATCTCTGTGATAGAACAGCAGGGCGCCATTAAAAAAGCCTGAAAAATAAAAGAAATTCAGAATCCAGCCCCCGAGATGAGTTGAAGGTGGTTTTAAAGTAAATCAATAAGTAAGTGAAATATTTCAGGATGTTCATAGCTTGAGACTAAGTTTCTATTATTGAAAAGAAACACTGAAAAGAGAGAAGGAAGCTTGAATAAGCAACTGATCATGACGAAAACAGAACAGAAGGAGCTGGATACAGATCACAGATTAGTCTTAAATGGAAAAAGATTAACTTTTCCTCTGAAACCGTACAACAGAAGAAGGAACAGTATAAAGATCACTTCTCTTAGAATGCAAAATTAAGCGCAGCTCTGCCCCACACTGATAAAGTTCAGCTAAAAGTTCCGTATTTGTTATTTTCCATTCTTCTCCAAAGCATATGCATTACCAGGAAAAGGAGGTATGAGAGATTCTATATATATAAAGATGGTTCAACAGTCAAGGAGATCTATTCAGTTTAACTCCCATATTATTCTGTGATTAAAAATCCTATTCTGGAATATTTTGCTTTTATAACAAAAAATATTTTCGCTAACTCAGAAAAAATCTTCACTTGTTATGTACAAGCTTAAATTAGTCTCATGCTTGTGGAATTTACCACACACAACTTGACGTCCTCCTAAGACAAAATAATTGTAACTGTAAACCAGTTACTACCAATTTAGTATCTCTTACTATTTCTGATGTATGTTTATAACTCCTGCCATGAATGGAATATTTAGTTAACATAGAAAAAAAACTTGAAAAATTGTATAACATTCTATTTATTAAAAAAAAAAAACCACTAAAAACCAGAAAGCCAAGACAATGGGGAATTTAGTAAAGTGAATAGAATTCCAAAACATTAGAAAAGCAAAAAAAAAATTAAAAAAATTAAAAAAATAATAATAAAGGTAATTTATCTTATTTGACGGTTTATCAGAAGATGTAGAAGGAGATTTTATTTTTCATACTCCGTAGATAAGGAAACCAGTAGACACATAAATAGTGTTAATAACATTTTGTAGTTCACTGAAAGAGCCTGGATTTCCATCACTAACTTAGCAAATGAGAGCTTAATTGATATATATTTCAGATTTTATTTGGAAATTTCAGTATTTTGCTGTGTCTTGGTGACTCAGTGTTGGGAAATTCCTCTGCCTTGTCAGTTACACTGCCCTCATATAAGGAGATCCAATCCCAGGAAATTAGCCTAAATGTGGTTATAGTTTCTATCTTATATGATGTTACCTATGATAATGCTGACACCAGGATACCATTTAGTCTGATACACGTTTGGGAAAATTCAATGTTCATTGCATGACATCAAGAAGGTATTAAATATAACATTGTTCTTACTCTTAAAAAGATGCCCAAAGGCAAAAGCGCCATTTTCTGTCAAGTACAACTCAATTGATAGCTCACTCTCCATTCTGCACAAGTGCCTCTTTTAAAATGATTCAGTTCCTCTTCTACCCCATCTTCTCTGGTCAGGCAGGAGTCATCGAGAGAGAAGATTGCCCCATTATCCTCCCACTCTGTCGGAAACAGCAGCGGTGATGGTCATGATTCTCTCATATGCTACCAGTTCAGTGCACCATAAAACATATGAAGTGTGCTATCTAGACTTAATTGTGCCTAGAGTAAAATAAAATGAAATGAGGTGGGTACTTATATAATATGTTGGTATTATGCTATCTCTCTAGGTATATATTTCAATTCTTTAAAAGCTAAATTAGCATGTGAACTGAATTTCTTAATACGCTTTCAAATATTTAAAAACTGAATTTGCACTTTATCTAAAATTTGAGTTGGTTTGGATATTTTTGCAGTAAAGAACAGAAACAGCAGTTAGAACATACATTCCGTTCACTTTGTGAGCCTCCTTAGAAACAAAACAAAACAAAACAAAAAAAAAAGGAAGTTACCAGGAGCTGTTATCTTTTAGATCAATTAATTTTTGGACAAAGCCTGGAGGAGAGTTGAATGCAGCTTTCTCCGCATTTTTTTCCCTTTTAGCTTTTGAGAATGATTTTGTGAGTGCCGATGTATGACCGTGTGTCTGCATGAGTTCAGAAACCAGCTGAATTAGAAAATACACTGTGCGACAGTCTATTATTGTGGCATTTCTGATCTTGCCAGTTAGAGGGTGAAAAAAAATTATGTGAAAGTTTATCCCCATCCGATTTCCAGACTGCTTTCCAACTAAAGTTCTCAAAGTAATGTAAATGAACTTCAGAGTAAAACATGTTTCCGTGGTCACCAGCTGGAATATCACCATCAGCTCTTCTCCCTGGGGTATATTGCTACGAAAGGTGCTGAATTCCCTCAAGATAATATGAATAATAAAAATATATTTAATCTGAAATACATGTACATAACTTTCTACACAAAAATTTTCTGTGTAAGAGGGACCAGAAAATGTATTTTAAGAGATAAGTGAGAAACATAACATGGAAGTAACTTGGCTTATAACCATGATTCTTAAATGGATTAGAGCAACACAAGAAAACAACAATATAGGGGAACATCAATTATAAGCATTCGTATGCTAGAAGTTCTAGAAAATGTATGTTAGCTAACAGAATCTCGCTAATAGTGTCCTAATAACAAATACGGGGTTTTATTCTGGAAATCAGACTATTTTTTCTAAAACTCCTAAGATTCAAATTAGTAGTAATCTAGAAATCCAGATGGAAAAAAAGAAATGTCTTAAATGAGTAGTTTGTAGTTCTCAAGATATACAGGAATAACTTCATAATGGCTTAAAAAAACAAAAAACCTAAATTGGTAGCACAAGCTGGAACTGTCCTGCGCTCACTGCATGAGTTGTCAAAAGAATCTTATCTAAGGAGAGCACACATTGGGAGGAGGAGGATAGTAATTGTAACCTTTTCTGTTTAGAGAAAAATTTGATTATAATAAATGTGCACCTACATACATGTCTCCAAACATGATATACAGGAAGGCCTGTGAAGAGTGAACTGTGCCTATGTTTTGCCTTTGAGATAATAAAACAATAAAATTTCACTAATAATCCTAAACATATTGAAACAGATCTGTATTTTAATCTATGTTAGTGGTTGAGTGACCCATAATCCCAGAAATAAATACAATATCCTGAAGTTCCTGATGGTAGTAATTTTTTTTCAAAAAAGAAAATTCTGGAAAATCTTGTCTGAAGATATATTCTCCCAACCCAGACTAATCTACTTATAACTGTTAAATGAATTTCATTAGTTGTAATAATCTCTTACATCAACAAAACAAAATACTGCAGTTTAATAGGACTTAGCTACTGAATTCTACCAGATATTCAGAAAGGAATATTTTCAATCTTAGGCAAACTATTCTAGAGCATAACATTTTTTTTAATTCTCATTCTTATATTGTACAAAGATATTATTTAACAAAATATATTAAGCAACACAGAGAAATACAATGTATAACAAAATTGAATTTATCTCAAAAATCAATTTAACATTGCTTTAAAAATTAAAAAAATTTAATATATAAAAGATTGATCAGTGGGGTGATAGCAGGGAAAAGGGAAAAGAAGTTAGTTCTAAGGGACTGTTTTTACACAGAAACAATGATAAAAGGAGCATAAATTGTAAAGCAGAGTAAACATTAGTAGATTTCTAGAAAAGAGGGAAGGGCTTACAGCAACCGAGAGAGCATTTAATCCAGGGAAAAGGTAACTTACAAAGGATTAGACAGTGGGGTGGAGTTGTCACTTGCTCTTCTCCTGGCCCAGTGCCCAGGTTCATGACAGTCTTCACAGAGCATCCCCAGTGGAGGACCTCGGTCGCTGGTTCCGGACGGGGCAGGGTCGACCTTGGTGTTAGTCTGCTGAGACCTGTCTGGGAGACCTGACACAGGGCACTGGACTTCGGGTCACCAAATCTGGAATTCTCCCAGGACAGGAAAGTGATGACAGTTAGGTGAAGGGCATTCCCCAAAAGCATTCAAAAGCAAATGAACAATCTCAGGAAACTGCAGTTGAGGCAAACAATAGAACGCCTGAAGTCTGGGAAAAAATCTATACCCACGTCCTCCAGGATCAAGAAACCCATTACCCTTGTCCCACCAAAAGGCCAGGGTGTCACTTTAACAAGCACCACCCTCTCTCCTTACTATACAGTCAGTGAAATCTGCCTGCTTCACATCTTGAGGTTTGCAAAGCAAATCACAGAAATCATTTTCTGTCTTTATACATAGCTGAACACTTCTTGGGGTAAATGTCGTCTCCCACTAGGACTCAGCGTACTCCCCTCCAGGGCTGGGAGGGCCAGGCCCCCTTCCCACAGCAGCTCAAAGATCACCTAACCCAGGGATGGCAGCCTCGTCCCCTGTAAATAAATAAACGCGTTCCCCATGCGGCTTTTCTTACTTAGATTGACGTGACATAGTGTTCCCTTCCTTCTCCAGGAAAAAAAAAATGCTCCCAGACTTTTAAGGAATAAAAAAAAAAAAAAAAATTGAATAAACTGAGGGAATCAAGAAAGGTAATATTAAGCTGCAGCTGATGAACAAGTAGGATTAGTCAGGCTAATGCCTCCAGAAATATGACAGCAGAAAAACAGATTTTAGACAGAGGAGGAAGCATGAAAATAAAAAGGTCTTGATTTATCCAGAAAAATAAGGTAATAATAGTAAGGACAAGAAGCAATTAATGGCACATAATAATTGAATTAAGTTATAATAAAAAGCTTAGGGAAATTTTTAAATCTTTTATTGAATTATAGATGATGGATAATATTATAGGCTACATACATTTTAAAAGTTATACTTCATTTATAGTTGTTATAAATATTGGCTATATTCCCATGTTGTACAGTATATCCTTACAATTTATTTAATCCTAATAGCTTGTACCTCTTAATCCCTACCCCTGCCTTGCTCCTTCCTGCTTCCCTCTCCCCACTGGTAGCCACTAGTTTGTTCTCTACGTCTGTGTCTGCTTCTTTTTTGTTATATTCACTAGTTTGTTGTATGTTTTTGATTCCACATATAAGTGGTAGCATACGGTGTTTGTCTTTCTCTGTCTGACCTATTTCACTTAGCATAATGCCCTCCAAGGCCATCCATGTTGCTGTAAATGGCAAAACTGTTTTTTTAATGGCTCTTGGTATTCTTGTGTGTGTGTGTGTGTGTGTATCGCCTCTTCTTTATCCATTCATCTGTTGATTGACACTTAGGTGGCTTCCATACCTTAGCAATTGTGAATAATCCTTCTAGGAGCATTGGGGTACATGTACATTTCTGAATGAGTGTTTTTGATTTTTTTTTTTTTTTTTGGATACATACCCAGGCGTGGAATTTCTGGGTCCTATGGTAGATCTAATTTTAGTTTTTTGAGAAACCTCCACACTGTTTTCAACAATGACTGCACCAATTTGCATTCCCACCAACAGTACACGAGGGAGGGTCCCCTTTTCTCCACATCCTGGCCAGCTTTTGTTATTTTTTTGTTTTTGGATGATCACTGTTCCGACAGGTATGAGGTGATGGTTTTGATTTGCGTTTCCCTGACGACTTGCTATGTTGAGCATCATTTTATGTGCTTGTTGGCCATCTGCATGTTCTCTTTGGAGAAATGTTTATTGAGTTCTTCTGTCCATTTTTAAATTGGAGTGTTTATTTATTTTTTTGATGTTAAGTAGTATGAACTGTTCATACTTGTTGGATATTAACCCATCATCAGTCGTATGTATCATTTGCAAATCTTTTCCCATTCAGGAGGTTGTCTTTTGTTTTACTGATGGTTTCCTCTGCTATGGAAAAAATTTTAAGTTTAATTAGGTCCTCTTTGGGTTTTTGTTTGTTTGCTTGTTTTGCTTTTATTTCCTTTGCTTTAGGAGATGGACCCCCCAAAAATATTGCTATGATTTATGTCAGAGTGTTCTGCTTATATTTTCCTCTAGGAGTTTTATATTATCCAGTCTTACATTTAGACTTTTAGCCATTTTGAGTTTATTTTTGTATACAGTGTTAGAGAATGATCTACTTTCTTTATTTTACAAGCAGCTGTCCAGTTTTCCCATCCCACTTATTGAGGAGACTGTCTTTCTCCATTGTAGATTCTTGCCTCCTGTGTTGTTGAGTAACCAACCATAAGTGCATGGGTTTGTTTCTTGTTTTCTACTCTGATCCATTGATCCATGTGTCTGTTTTTGTGCCAGTACCATACAGTTTCAAACACTGTAGCTTTGTAGTCTGTGGTCAGGGAGCATGATTCTTCTAGCTCAATTCTCTTTCTCCAGATTGTTTTGGCTATTCAGGGTCATTTGTGTTTCTATACAGATTTTAAAATTATTTGTTCTACATCTATAAAAGATATCATTGGTATTTTGATAGGACTTGCACTGAACATGTAGATTGCCTTGGGTAGTATGTTCATTTAATTTGGAGTATCTAAGACTTTCACAAGGAACCTTGATTTACTTAACATTTATCTGCATTTGTGTCTTATTTTCATGTGCTTATTATTTATTTAGTAGCTATGAATAATAGATGTTTCTGTAAACTGGTATTTATTGAAAACATTTCTATATGAATTATACACATAAGATGTTATTTTTGTGTTTAAAAATGGAATGATTTATATGTGATTGTGCATTTATGCATACAGAATGTTTACATAACATGTATATATTTCTTAGGGACTTTTACAATACTTTTAAGGTTAGATAGTCAATTTCATGTTAAAAAAAACAGGGATAGATAAAGATACAAAAAGAAACATATCGATATTAGGAAATTTTAGGTGTATATCTTTTATTCAACCACTTGAAGAAAGTTTAGTTAAAAGTTATACTTCAAACACAGTTCAGCTTATGCAAGCTTAATTTTATCTTTTTTGGCATGATATTAATGAATTAGGTAAGTCCTAATATTACAATGCCATGTTCTCTGTTGGCTGTGTTAGCGGTCACTTTCTGTGTTAGTATTAGCTTGCCATTGAGTTTTAGTACAAATCTTCCACTCACAAGATAAGGACAGTGGAATAAGATGACATTTATGGAAGGGGCTGTCTTTGCTAAATTGTTTGTATGTGGTAAGTAGAAAATCTATTGACAGAGAAACCAATTTAATCATTTTATAATGTTCTTATTTTTAAGTAAAATAATACATGATTTATAAGATTCAATGGTAAGATATAATTTTTGGTATAATTATTGAATCATGTATATGGAGTTCTGGACTTTATTTTCAAATCCTTCTTTTTTAAAATAATAGAACAGCAAGGATAGAAATGACCTCAACTCAAACCTTCCTCAATACTCAGAGAAATTCATATCAAATAAAGACAGAAAACTTATTTTCTAAAAAGCAGGCAGAATATCCTAAGCAGTAAATTACCAAAAAATAGACAAGGTATTTTAAGCAGTTACATCATTTATTCCACACCCATAAAATTTTTGATCGTTATATAGACTTATTGCTTTTTATCATCACTAAAGACACTGAAATTTATATACTAAAGTTGTCAGAAGTCTTAAGAATATAAATGGTCTGTATAATTGATGGAAGGTTCTTAGGGAACTCCATAAAAGATGAATTAAGGAAGTGTGAAGTAGGAATCTCAATAGGACTGAAGAGCAAGGCACAATTTCTGGGTCTCGATTGTGTGACCCTCAGGAGGTGCTTGCACTCTGTAATACATTCACCGGATGGTAATGCTGCTTCCTTGTTTATAAAGGGAAATGTAATAGTGTTATACATTCTTGGGCATTTTAAAATGAAAATCTAAATATTATTAAAAATAACGATCTGTTATTCAATTAGAGACTGCTAGATGAAAGTGGTTATGGTCACCTGAGAAAAGAGAAAGAATCAGGCTTATTTGTCCTAAAACACAATCTTTTATGCAGACAAATCAAACTTAGGTGCCCCAAGCATTTTATTGTAAACAAAGGTCTTACTTACTCATAGGGGAAATTTCAAGACAATTGTAGCTTTTACAGAACTGTAAACTTGCAATAAGTTGACACTTTTAAAATAAAACATGAAATTAGTCTATCTGTTAAAAATTATACAGCTCAATAGTTAAAAAATAATTTATTAAATCTTTGAGCACCAGATATAGCACCTCATACACAAATAAATATAATATTTATTATGCAATAAAGATACTATTTCAAATGAGCAGTGATAAATGATTTAATAAAACGTACTGGAATGATTATGGATGAAGAACTTTTTAAATTGAAATATAAAAATTATAAAACTAATTTTTCAGATGAATTAACATGACACCTTTAAACTATGTCATGAAAGAAGAAAATAATTATAAAATTTTCAGATATACTGGCTAGTTTCAACCTTTCAAAACAAGACAGATAAAAACAAAACAAAATACAAACTAAAATAGAATAACTTAAAATACATGATGAAGCTTTGTTAGACAGAAGAGATAATTTTGACTCCATAAAATTAAATAATTCTCCACGGGAAACAAGCCATTGCGAACTCAGAAATGATATTGAGAAAAATATTTTCAGAACAAAAGACAATGTTCAGAAAAGGATTACATTTAATATACTTAAAAAAGTAAAATTAATTTAAAAATACATTTGGGCAAAGAACACGAACAGATGATTCAAGAAAAACCAATGCTGAAGAATCATGGGGAAATATTATAACTCGTAGATTAATAAATTCTGATGATGCACTCTTTTAGAATTTCTGATTGACAAATATAAAAAAGTTCAGATAGGATTGTGAAATGCTGATAAAGCATAAAGGTATAGCAGAAACACTATTTTAACTGACTCAGCTCATTAGAAATTTGGATACTTTCCATTTATTAACTTAAAGGAAACGGGTGGGAAATGACGTAAAGGGCCTAATAAAATAACCACCTCACAAAGTTCTCAGTGGTCTGAGCCCTGATCGCCAATTGAAGACGTTTGTTTGTTTGTAGTGTGAGATCTAAATAGCTGAAATAGCTCTTCAGACAAATTGTGTTTTAGTCAAGACATGAATACAGGGATCAAGGAGAAATGTCTTCTCTTTAAAAAGATAAGTTAATACGTTCATGTTACTTGTTTACAAATCTAAGCAGCCATCTGAAAGTTTTAAGTAAATGGTGGTATTATCTTTACATTATACAAGTGGCAACTGAGCCCAAAAATCTTAAGTAATTTACACAAAAATTCACTAAATTGAATTAGGATTGAAATACAGATTATTTTACAAGAACATTTAAAAGGAAATATATAAATGTTTAACTGCTTTGGAAAAGGTTTATTTAACATACTTCATTATGTAGAAATGTCATATATTTATCTAAGTTATCTCATTGAATATTTAAATATGATTTTTTGTTGCAGAGAGTAACAGATTGTGACATTTTCTTTGTATTATGTTTTAAAGCTTTTCACATTTAAAATTTTTTTAACGTTTTATTTTAAAAAGTCCATTTTAAAAGATTTTATGTTTTTAAAATATTACCATTTAAAATATGTTCTCCTCCTCAAATCAAGAAAATCAGATGATCTGGTAGCACAGTAGACTTTTTTTTCACTGATAAATGTATTTAAAAAGAAAAGTCTGAAAGCAAAGCAAAGTTAGCTGCAAATTTTTCACCAAATAGGCTAAGTCTAGATTTAAAGAGTTCCTGAAATAGTAATATTTTCTTTGGTGTCTTTACTCTTTCGTGAAATCAAACATCAGGCGTGTCTTTATGAAAGAGGGGAGCTGAGCTGGTAAACAATTATTGAAGCTACAGAGCTGTAATCTGGCTTGAAAATTCACTGTTTTAAACACAACAGTATGATTCTGGCAGGATGTAAAAGGCAGATTTTAGTCTTACATATTTAAAATAACAATAATCCAAGCTTAAATATATATATTTATATATATATATTTATATATATTCTTTAGGCACTAAATAAAATGCTTCTTAGCTGCTTAAAGTGTCAGTTTTGGAAGGAAATCACCCCCATGGCTGATCTCACTGGTGAAGTATATTCATTACTCACCGAACAGTTTAATTGAACAGCTGCAGTGCAACAGGTACTACCTCTGGCACTGAAGGTACAATGGCTGTTATACTGACATGGTCTCTACGCGTGTGGAGGATATAGGCGCATGAAAGAGAAAGAAATAGCTGGAATGATTGCAAAATATATGTAAAGATGCCACCTTGGAAAGCCTGGTGAAGTAGAGTTGCTTGGTTCTGCATCATGAATTTTAATGATGCATTCTTGTAAAATAGAAGGACAGAGTGTGATGTGTAAATAGCACAGGAAAGAGACCCTTAGGGCTGGACAGAATACAAAAGGGACTGGGGAAGGGGTATGTATGTGCTACAGAGATTGTCTGGGGCCATCCCTTTTAAAGTATGAAAGCAATTTCATAGTTTCTTTTCTTCAAAATGACAAATTAAATTAAAATTAATCAAGTACAGAAAGTCTATAGATAGGAGACTGGCGTGATTCATTCTGCATCTTCAAAATACCACTTGAATGTGAAGAGTCGATTGGAGGATTTCCATCGACAGGAGTTTGGCAGGCCAGGGAATCTGTCCAAAATCTGCTGAACACAAAATTGATGCAAAGACTTTCCTTAAAAAATCCTTTAAAATCACATAGATAACTTTTCCAACTTCCCCCTAACTACAGGATAATGGAATTTCATGGCAGAGTAAGGGTCTACTTTAGTTCCTGCCAGTCTGATGAGAAAATGAAAACCACTGGTACCTAAAGGCTGTGTTTGCTACAAGTGGAGACACACAGTTTGCTGAGCCGAGGAGGGCGGCTTGCTTTCAGCTAGGCATGGAGAAGAAAGCGGGTCCAGTGGACGTGCCCAACTTAACGCTTGTGCCAGGGAGCCTAAGGACTGTCGCCTTCTGGATATTAATTAAAATGGAACAAAATGGTATCTCAGGACACAAGTGGTATTAGTCTGAATGGACTTTATTTCCCTTGTTGTTACTATTTAATACATGTTTTCTCACGCTTGAAAGTTCTTAGATGTCTGTTGAGAAAATTCTTACATGTATGTGAAAATTTCTCAGAGGGTTTCATCTGCCAATAGATAGACATTATTAATTAGTTTTAATTAGACAGAAAATAATTGAAGCAAGACTTTTCCGACCTTTGCTCCTTTCCTCTATGAATCTTACTATTGATTGATGACAAGAACGTAATGTACGACCGTCTGTTAAAAAATGAAGTAGATAAATCATGTTTGAAAAAATTCAAGTTAGATAACTTGACTTTCTAAAGGGAAATTCAGTGTGTAATGTTTAAAGGTATAAAATGTAAAATATAAGCTAATAAGGATATGAGATGTAAAGTCTTCAAAATATTATCTAAAGTGTTCACTATAGCGTAATTCATGGAGTATTACTTTAAGTATCTTTGAGCACTGATTATTTTAATTCTATACAAATTTCTTGAAATAATTTATTACTATGAAATATTTGTGTCTATACTTTTTATGATTCATTGACAAAAGCATGTTATTTTGAACAAAGAAAAAGAGACTTTAATGTGGATGAATGCAGGATATATTAGTTTCTACACTCAATCACACAGTTTACAGCATAGATCCCCTACCATTTAAGTTTAGGCTTCATATGGGCAGGAGAGTTAATGGTCCACCTTCAGTTCTGATTTTGTCAATCCACAAACACTTACCGATAAATTGATTTTGACGTACCAATTCCTGGAGTTAGAAATCAGTTGAGTCAGTAATGTTTCCAATATCCCATCTTCTTTGAGATACCTTAATTATACATCCATATATTTATTCATTCAATAAAATTACACATAATGGCTGAAATTGATGCTGTGAAAGGCCTTGATTATAAAATGATACACAAGGCAAACCTATCACTGCTCTCTTGTGCTTACTGTCTAGGGAGTCAATTAGAGCCTACAGGGAAGTACACAGACAATTTTCATTTTCCATCTAGGGTCTAAGAATGTGTGAGGGCAGTCAAGTCCATGACAATCATGTGTTTATAGCAAAGTCCAGGATTCTAGATGTTTTTTTTTTAACCCTTGGACATATAATCTTCCTGAAAATAGTAGACACAGAAATTTGGGACCATATTTCAGACACAAAAATTTTGGCAACTTAACTTTCTTAATACACAGTTCATCAGTCTACAAGATACAGATAATAATACCTATACCATAAGGTTTTGATGAAAACTTAAATTAGGCGTTACCTGTAATGCATACTAAAATGTGTGTGCATCCCCATAATCTGAGTGTATTACTGATATTATTATATTTAGTGAGGTCCTTAGGCAAGCCAAGGGAGAAAGACTGAGTAGCAGAAAAGATGTGAAAAAGAGAACAAAATGTGACACTCTGTTGACCCTGAATGGTCATCAGTCCTCAATAGGTAGGCAGACAAGGCTTGAAAGAGTGAGATTTTAAAAAAAAAGAATTTTAAGTGTCAAGTTATCTTTAGTGAGGTACAGTGTTTGAACATCTCACAAGTCCCCAAAATCTTCACAAGTATCTATCAAAATTTTCAGTGCTTTGTGATATATATATGAATGAATATATGCAGAAATATATATGTACATATATTAATGTCATCTGTGGTTAATCCAGAAACTACTGCCAGAATTTGTCATGAAAATGTTTATTTTTTTCCTCGAGAAATCTGCATTAACCTTGGTCTTGAGCAAGACATTTTTCTTTCAAGCACTGTGCAGCTGATGTGTTAAACCAATATCATATATAGATTTCAAGTTCAAAGACAGGACTGAATTCAGTTATATACTCATATAATAAAATCACCCCCCCCAAAAAAAAGAAAAACTTCTTCAAAATTGTTACGTGTTTACAGTAGCTTTGTAGTGTAGTCTGAAGTCAGAGGGCATGGTTCCTCCAGGTCTTTTCTGCTTTCTCAAGATTTGTTTTGGCTTTTCAGGGTCTTTTGTGTGTCCATACAAATTTTAAAATTATTTGTTCTAGTTGTGTGAAAAATGCCATTGGTATTTTGCTAGGAGTTGAGTTGAATCTGTAGACTGCCTTGGGTAGAATGACCATTATCACAATAATGATTCTTCCAATCCAAGAAGTTGAAGATGGCAGGAAAAGATACATCTTTCCATCTGTTCGTGTTGTCTTCAGTTTCTTTCATCAGCACCTTGTAGTTTTCAAAGTACAGGTCTCTTCCCTTCTTAGGTGGGTTTATTCCTAGGTTTTTATTTTTGTCGTGATGGTAACTGGGCTTGTTTTCTTCATTTCACTTTCCGACAGTTCATTTTTAGTTCATAGAAATACAACACATTTCTGTATATTAACTTTGTATCCTGCAACTTTACTGATTTTATTGATGAACTCTAGAAGCTTTCTGGTGATGAATTTAGGATTTTCTAGTACAGCATTATATCATCTGCAAACAGTGACAGTTACACTTCCTTTCCGATTTGGATTCCTTTTCTTTCTTTTTCTTCTCTGGCTGCTGTGCTAGGACTTCCAAAACTATGTTGAATAGAAGTGGTGAATGGATATCCTTGTCTTGTTCCTGATCTTAGAGGAAATGCTTTATGCTTTTCACCGTTGAATGTGATGTTAGCTGTGGGTTCTTCATATATGGCCTTTATTAGGTTGAGGTATGGTCCCTCTATGCCTGATTTTTGGAGAGTTTTTATCATAAATGGATATGAATTTTGCTGAAAGCTTTTTCTACATCTGTTGAGATGATCATATGGTCTTTATTCAATTTGTTAATGTGATATATCACATTGATTGATTTGTGGATATTGAAAAATCCTTTCATCCTTGGGATAAATCCCACTTGATCATGGTGTATGATTCTTTTAGTTCATTGTAGTCACTATGCTAGTACTTTGTTGAAGATTTTTGCATCTATGTTCATCAGTGATACTGGCCTATAATTTTCTTTTTTTGGTGATATTTTTGCTTTGTTTTGATATCAGGGTGATGGTGGCATCATAGAATGAGTTCAGAAGTACTCCTTCCTCTGCAAGTTTTTGGAATAGTTTAAGAAGGGTATTAACTCTTCTCTAAATGTTTGTTAGCATTCACCTGTGAAGCCATTGTGGGTTTATATGAAATAATGTGTGTGAAGCTTTTGAAAATTGTAAAGCACTAAATAATTTAAAGACTCTTTCATTCAATAAAAAATTATATACATGTTAATATTTGTAAGATGTGAAAAATATTTTGATTTATTATGATGCTTTATCATCACCTTGTTAAAAAAATACAAAAAATCATTAGGTAAGCAGAGTACATTCTTTTCAAAAATATTCAGTCTTTTAAAAATAATAAATATAAAATAGTAGAAATAATAAAAATATTAATATTAAAATGAAGCCCTGCCAGTATCTTCTCACTGAAGTCATTAGTAACATGTATGATTGGCTACTTTGTTATAAGCAAAGTGCTGATGAAACACCTATAAATGAATAATAGAAAACCACAGAATAATTTTATTGGAGCAGTGATACAGCACTTGGAGTGTCAGTAAGATGCATCAGTCAACATTTTTATTGCTAATAAGATATATTGATAAAGATTATAGAATAGAACTATGGAGCTAGACTGAGGAATCTTCAGAAATGTAATGGTGACATTTATAGGTCTGGATGTAGGAAAGATTGTTTAGGTGGGGTAGTTCAGATGTTTTTCCCCCATCTTAATTTTTTTCATATATTTAAGAAATTCCCAAGTGTTACAGAAGTTAAAGTTGTTGGTTTCTCATCTTCCTATGCATTGCCTTAGGGCGCTGACTGTGATCAAGTGTCTACTGTGTGAAGGCTATTGATTGAATCGCCTCCCTTCCACCTTTATCCAGGGTTTTTTTGTTTTGTTTGTTTTGCAAATTAGCTTTTTACCCCAAACTAGCAGTTAGCTTGTAATGTAAATAAATAAATAGTTCCAGAACTGCATGCCCTCTTGATTTCTGGCAGTTAGAATTAAAAAGGGAGGCTAGAGTTTTCTTTCCCCTTCTTTAGGCTCTTGTGCTGCTGAGTCAAAAGAGGCTTCTAGCATCACGAAGGAGAAAGGGGAGGAGAGAAAGTGCGTATTTCTTTTTAGAGGCATTAAAATGGAGTCACAAGCATCTTCTTTTCATATCTTATCGGCCAGAACTTAAACGCATATTTCCACTGGTTTTCCAGGACAAAAATTACGTACACTGTCCTGTGCCAAACAGATGACAGGAGTGGTATTATTACAGAAAGACTGAACAGATATTTGAGAACTGTCAGCAGATGCGTTCGCAGCAGACTTTTTCTTGTAATCCAATAATAGCAGAAACATGGAGATTAGAACCTATTTCCACAGTGGTTCTGTTCATTATTGCTGTGAACTTCCATCCCGGAGTCGACAGTGGTGCAGAGTATTGTGTTTAGTGCCTGGTGAGAATGGTTGTAGTTTATTAACAGACCAGTTCTGCGTGGTCATTAGGGCGTTGCTCCTGGTGCTTGGCTGGGGCCTTCACTGCCAGGCCTCTCTGTGAACTACACAAAAAATTTTTTAATGAACTCACTGTCTGCTTAAAACAGCTGGATCCAGCCCTTCTGGTGACTAGGAATTCTGACCGTCACAATGATTATGCCAACAGATGGCAAGAGATCCAATAACAGAGTCCAGAGGAAAACAGCCTGATTTTCCTAAGAAAAATTAGATACTTGGAGTAGAAATCCACTTGAACTAATGTGAGCTAGTATTTTAAAAACGTGTATTGTAATGGGAGGGACCTCAGTTTCCAGAACGTTAGTGGTAAGAGTTTTTGGACTCTCCTATAACAACCTGCAGGTACAGGCCATGCAGTTATTTTCTGTTCTGCTAAGTGATTTAAATTATCAGTGTTCCATTTCTAAATTTCTTGCATAAAAATCTGTATTTCCCAATTACAACAAGTCTGATGTGACTCATCTTTGTCAGACGCCTCTCTTCTCCAGGTAATACGCTCAGTGATTTGTGCTTCTTTCATCTTATATCTCTACTAATACAACATTGTTAATTTCCATTCATGTACCCTTTATATATATATATATATATATATATATATATATATATATATATATATATAATTGAAGTATAGTCAGTTTACAATGTTGTGTCAGTTTCTGGTGTATAGCATAATGCTTCATTCATACATGAACATACATATATTTGTTTTCATATTCTTTTCACCATAAGTTACTATAAGATATTGAATATAGTTCCCTGTGCTGTACAGTATGAACTTATTATTTATCTATTATGTATATATTAGTATCTGCAAATCTCAAACTTCCAATTTACCCCTTCCCACCCCCCCGTAAGCATAAGTTTGTTTTCTGTCTGTGAGTCTGTTTCTGTTTTATAAATAAGTTTTTTGTCTTTTTTTTTTAAAATTCCAAATATAAGTGATATCATATGTTATTTTTCTTTCTCTTTCTGGCTTATTCCACTTAGAATGACAATCTTCAGGTCCATCCATGTTGCTGCAAATGGCATTATTTTATTATTTTTTATGGCTGACTAGTGTTCCGTTGTATAAATATATCACAGCTTTTTATCTAGTCATCTGTCAATGGACATTTAGGTTGTTTCCTTGTCTTGGCTATTGTAAACAGTGCTGCTAATTCATATATTCTTAATGTGGTTAGAAAGAAGAAAAATTTAAACAGATGTGCCCCATACTCAAAGAAATTTAAAAGACCACAGTAATCAAAGATGAAAAATCAGAAGAAAAATTGAAGGTAACATTAAGATTACTGAATCATTGCAGCAGATAAGCAAATCATTGATATATAAGATTAGCTTAAAATAGTCATTCAGAATGAGCAGATTACAAGAAAAAGTTAAAATTGCATAGAATAGAAGGGAAGTCGGAGGTACACAGAGTGAGTGATCTCTGAAATAGATATTAAAAAGAAAATGTTTCCTGCTATGTATCTAACATACACACATACTAAAATATTGTACGTATAAAATTTGACCTTAAACCTGTAAATCAAATGCATATGCAATAGTTTTCATTCATCTCTTCTTTCTTTTAAAGAATTTTCTGTTATCATCAATATTACATTCGGACTGACAGGGAGAAATAAAGATCAACCATAAATTAATGCAGTGAATGATGAGAACGGCAGTGTCCTTGTTTGGAAAAGGGGAAAGTGTGCTGTTACGTCGTGGTCTAGTTACACTGTAAGCAGACATAGGTTTCAGTTAGTGATTTTATTGTTTAGAACTGATAAATTTAAAAATATATGTTAAATGTAGTTCAAGGGTTAGAATAGATGGTAGACATCAAAATCTGGTTTAAAATCTTTTTGAGCACCTTAGTAAGACTCTCTTCCTTTAATAGTTGCAAATTCAGAAACTGAATTTCTCAGACCTCTTTCTGATTGTAGTACCAACATCTGACCCAGAATCACCTAATTAGGTTTATGGAGATACCTAAAAATTCTCTTAACTTACTCTCTTAGTAAATATAAAAAGACACAGAGGGGTGTTTTAGTTTTCCAGACCATTTTTATTAGAACACTAGAATTCTGGCTGCTGTAACACGGCAGCTGTTTGGAAGCAGGTTGGAGCAGCGCTCGTGTTTTTATGGAAAAGCCTCGTGATATCCTTCTGCTGTCTTTCTGGCAGGAAGAGCTTTCGTTTTTATAATCCCCAAGGGGTCTGTCAACTATCTTGGGTACTTACATTTATCCTTCTCTATTTAATTTAGCTAGACAGGTTCCTGTTATTTTTAATATTTTTATAATAATTTTATAATTAATTGTTTTATTTTAATATTTTTATAATTCTTGACTTAGATGGGGTTAAAGTTTTAAGAAATGTTGCAGTATATCTTTTGAGATAAAAAATCTTTTAAAGAGAAGCTGAGAGTTTTACTTTCAACAAGGTCCAATTTTTCAATTTTACCTTCTATAGTTCTACTTTCTATGTTCTTAGAAATCCTTGCCTTGCTTAGAAAAAACACGTTCTTGTTCTTGTACTTTTTTTTTTCCTAGCAGATTTTGGTAGCATTTAATGTAGGTCTCTGTCTTATCTCAATTTTTTTTTTCTCTCTGTGGTGTGAGGTTGGGGTCAGTTTTCTTTTTCCCTTTTGCATGTGAATACGAAGTGGTTTCGGCTTTGTTTGCTGATGATGTTTTCCTTTTCCCATGGAAATGCTTTAGTGCTCTCATCCAAAACCATCCAGCCAGACCAACATGTAAAGAGCCTGGAAGTCACCACCCTTATCCTTACAATAAGAAAAAAGCTGAACAAACTGAAAAGAAATAATTCTTACATTCATTAGAGACTTAAGATCTCAGTGCAAATTGCTGCACTAAAAAAACTGAAGATATACAGGCAGATACAGAAAATCTCAGTTTATCAGGAGCAGAAGCCCAGAATCAAACTACAACTAGAGCCAGTATCAGAAGGGACGTTTTAAAGTGTAATTGATGAACTGCTGGAGGCTCAGTGTAGAATAACTTGAATTAAAAAACCCAGAGGGAACCAAGTCTTAGGCGAGTACCACATTTTAATGAGCACCACCAGGTTCTCATTGTGAAGACAGCAGGAAACTCCTCTGACACTACAAGCAGCAGGAGGGGAAGAGTAACCATTCTTTTCCCTTTTTGTTTTAATCTTTTTTTTTTTTTTATTGAAGTAGAGTCAGTTTACAATGTTGTGTCAATTTCTGGTGTACAACACAATGCTTCAGTCATAAATGAATATACATATATTCGTTTTCAGATTCTTTTTCACCATGAGCTACTACAAGTTATCAAATATAGGTCCCTGTGCTATACAGTATAAGTTTATCTGTTTTATATATACCAGTCAGTATCTGCAAATCTTGAACTCCCAATTTATCCCTTCCCTTCCCCTGGTAACCATAAGTTTGTTTTCTATGTCTATGAGTCTGTTTCTGTTTTGTAAACAAGTTCATTTGTCTTTTTTTGTTTTTAGATTCCACATATGAGTGATATCCAGATACCATATGATATCACTTTTTTCCAGCTTTATTGAGAAACAACTGGCATAGATTACAGTGTAAGTTTAAGGCATGGAGCATGGTGGTTTTGTTTAATATACTGTGATATGATTACAGTAGGTTCAGCCAGCATCCATCTTCTCATATAGATACATTAAGAAGAAAAGAAAAAAGCAAAGAGAAAAATCTCATTGCAATGAGGACTCTTAGGATTTGCTCTTTTAACAGTTCTGTGATATATCATACATCAATATTAACAATCATCATCATGTTGTACATCACACCCCTATTGCTTATAACTGGAAGTTTGTACATCTTGAGCACCTTCCTCCAGTTGCCCCTTCTCCTCCTCCACCTCTGGTAAACATAAGCCTGATCTCTTATTTTTCTATAAGCTTTTTTTTTTTTCAGCTCCTGTATATGTAAGAAAATTATTCAGTATTTGTCTTTCTCTGTCTAAAATGTTTCATTTAGTATAATGCCTTCAAGGTCCATCCATGTTGTCACAAATGGTATGATTTCCTCTTACTAATGGCTAAATAATGCAACATTATTCATGTATCACAACCTCCTTTTCCATTAGTCCGTTGGTGGGCACTTAGGTTGTTTCCATGTCTTGGCTACTGTAAATAATGCTGCTGTGAACATAGCGGGCCAGGTATCATTTTGAGTTAGTGTTTTCATTACTATGGATACCTTCTTGGAAGTAAAATTGCTGGGTGGCATAGCAGTTCTGTTTTTAACTTTTTGAGGATCCTCCATATTGCTTTCCACAGTGACTGTACCAATTTACAAACCCACCAACAGTGAACAAGGGTTCTCTTTTTTCTACATCCACATCTGCATTTGCTTTCTCTTTTGATGTCTTTTCAATGATGGTCATTCTAACAGGTGTGAGAAGATGTCTTACTGTGGTGTTAATTTACATTTCCTTAAGGACTAGTGTGACCATCCTTTCAAGCACTGGCTGGTCTCTCCTGTATCTTCTTTAGAGAAATGTCTGTTCAGGTCCTTTGCTCATGTTTTAGTTTAGCGAGGCCTGGTTTTATGCTATTGAGTTGCATGAGTTTTTAGATGTCAACCCCTTATCAGATACATGGCTTGTGAATATTTTTCCCATTCTGTAGGTTTACTTTTCACTTTGTTGATGATTTCTTATGCTATGCAGAAGCTTTTTAGTTTGATGTAGTCCCACCTGTTTTGTTGCTTATGCTTTAGCAGTCATTTCCGAAAAATCATTGCCAAGATGTGTCAAGGAGCTTTATTCCTATGTTTCTTCCAGGAGTTTTACTGTTTCAGGTCTTAAAATTAAATCTTTAATCCATTTTGAGTTAATTTTTGTGAGTGGTGTAAGATGTGTCCAGTTTCACTTTTTCACATGTGAATGTCCAACTATCCAGGCACCATTTATTGAAGAGGCTGTCTTTTTTCTTCATTGAGTATCTTGGTTCCCTTGTGAAATACTAGTTGACCACATATGCTTAGGCTTATTTCTGCACTCTTGATTCTGTTCTATTGGTCTGTTTCTCTGTTTTGATGCCAGTACAAGACTGCTTTGATAACTGTAGCTTGATAGTATACCTTGACATCAGAAAAGTGTGATGCTTTGTTCTTTTTTCTCAGGATTTTTTTTTTTTTTTAGCTATTTGGGGTATTTTGAGGTTCCATGTAAATTTTAGTTTTTTCTACATCTGCAACAATGCCATTGGAATCTTGATAGGGGTTGCATTGAATCTATCAATGGCTCTTGATAGCAATGACATTTTAACATTAATTCTTCCAGTACTTGAACATGAGATACTTTTATATTTATTTGTGTTTTTGTCACTTGGTTTCATCAATGTCATGTAATTCTCAGAGTTGAGATCCTTTACTTGCTTAGTTACATTTATTCTTAAGCAATTTATTGTTTTTGATGTTATTTTAAATAGAATCAATACCTTTATTTCTTTTTTGGAAAATTCATTGTAACTACATAGAAATGCTACTGATTTTTGTGTTAATTTTTTATCTTGCAACGCTACTGAATTCATTGATTAGATCCAGCAGTTTTTTGGTTGTCTTTAAGATTCTCTATATACAAAATCATGTCATCTGCAAACAGAGACAATTTTAGTTTTTCCTTTCTAATTTTGATACATTTATGTGTGTATGTATATATGTATTTACTTATTACTTACTTAGCTTGCCGGAATGCTTTAGCTAGGACTTCCAGTATTATGTTAAGTGGGAGTGGTGAGAATGAACACATTTGTCTTGTTCACTATCTTAGAGGAAAAGCTTTCAATCTTTCACTATTCAGTATGTTATTAGCTGTGAGCTTGTCACATATGAGCTTTATGTTGAGATATGTTCCTTGTATGCCTAATTTGTTAAGAGTTTTTAACATGAATAGATTTTAAATTCTGTCAAACGCTTTTTCTGCATCTTTGAGATGATCGTATGGATTCTTTTATTTAATTTTATTAATGTGATATATCACATTGATTTATTTGCATATGTTGAATCATTCTTGCATTTTTGTTTTCTGGCATCCCAAGGACAAGTTGTGTTTGATCATGGTGATTTTTTTTTAATTGGGTTAATGAGTTCAGTTTGCTAGTATTTTGTTGAGAGTTTTTGCATCTGTATTCATCAGGGATATTGGCTTGCCATTTTCTTTTCTAGTAGTGTCCTTTTCTGATTTTTGTATCAGGATAATGGTGACATTATAAAATGAGTTTGGTAACTGTTTTCTTCTCTTTAATTTTTGGAAGAGTTTGAGAAATATTGGTGTTAATTCTTTAAATGTTTGATAAAATTTACCAGTGAATCCTGGTCCTGGGCTTTTCATTAAAAGATTTTTGATTATTGATTCATTCTCCCTGCTAGTAATGGTTCTATTCAGATTTTCTATTTTTTCCTGATTCAGTCCTGGTAAGTTGTATGTTTTCCATTTTTTCTAGAGTTTCCAGTTTGTTGATATATGGTTGTTCATAGTAGCGACATATGATTCTTTGAATTTCTGTGATACCTGTTGTATCTGTTTCCTTTTTTCACTTACCGTTTTGTTGATTTGCGTTCTTTTTCTTTCTTTTTTTTTTTGTCCTTGGTTAGTGCAGCTAAGAGTTTGCCAATTTTGTTTATCTTTTCAAAGAACTAATTCCTAGTTTGGTTACTACTTTCAGTTGTTCTTCTGTTCTCTATTTTATTTGTTTCTACTCCAATCTTTATTATTTCCTTTCTTCTGCTAACTTTGGGGTCAGTCTGTTCCTCCTTTTCTTGCTCATTAAGGCACATTGTTAGGTTATTTGGGATCTTTCTTGCTTCTTAATATAGGTGTTTATTGCTTTGAACTCTCCTATTAGAACTGCTTTTGCTGAAATCCACAAGTTCTGGCATGTTGTTTCCACAACATGTGCGTTTAGGAATGTGTTGTTTAATTTCCATGTGTTTGTAAAGTTTTGTTATTTCATTTTTTATTTCTAGTTTCATCCATTGTGGTAGATATTTGGTGTGATTACATATTGAATTTGCTAAGACTTGTGGCCTAATGTATGGTTTAGTATGGAAGTTGTTTCGTGTGTTTCTGAGAAGAATATATATTTTGTTGTTGTTAAATAGAATGTTTTGTATGTCTGTAATGTGTATCTGATCTATAATGTTGTTAAAATCCATTTATTGTTTCTCTCTATGATCTATTCAGTGTTGAGACTGGGGTATAGAGTCCCCAGCTATTATTTTATTACTGATTGTTTCTCCTTTTAGTTCTGTTAGTGTTTTTACATTATTTTTTATTGAAGTATGGTTGATTTACATTATTGCAGGTGTACAAAAAGTTTCAGTTATCTATATATGTGTGTGTATAGCTCTGTTTAGCTTTTGTTTTGTATATTTAAATGTGCCAGTGTTGGGTGAATAAATATTTACAATTGTTATATGTGTTCTTGAGGTTTTGACCCCTTTATCATTATATAAGTTACAGATGTACAATATAGGGATTCACAATTTTCAAAGGTTATACTGAATTTATAGTTATTATAAATATTGGCTACATTATGTTAGAGAATGTTCTAATTTCATCCTTCTATATGCAGCTCTGTAGTATAAAGTCAGGCATCATGATTACTCTAGCTCTGTTCTTTCTCAAGATTGTTTTAGCCATTAAGGGTCTTTTGTGTTTCCACACAAATTTTAAAATTATTTGTTCTAGTTCTGTGATAAATGCCATTGGAATTTTAATAGGAATTGCATTGAATCTGTGCATTGCCTTGGTGGTTTCGCCATTTTAACAATATTAACTCCTCTAACCCAAGAACATGGTATATCATTTCATCTGTTTGTGTCATCTTCAATTTCTTCCATCGGTGTCTTTTACTGTTCTGAGTATAGACCTTTCACTTATGTAGGTAGGTTTATGCCTGGGTACTTTATTCTTTTTGATGTGATGGTAAATGGTAGTTTTCTTAATTTCTTTTTCTGATAGTTCATTGTAGTAGATAGAAATGCAACAGATTTCTGTGTATTAATGTTGGATTCTTCAACTTTATCAAATTCATTGATGAGCTCTAGTAGTTTTCTGGTGCATTTTTAGGATTTTCTGTGGAGTTTATTTTTTCTAATTGTTGGTTTCTACTATTTTCTGACTGATGGCCAGCCTTCTTGTTCTTCTATGAGCTGTTAGAAGCCTCATTTGGTTCAGTACTTAGGCTTTATGGTTTTCCAGGAAAAACTGATAATTCAATGAATGTGTGACACAAAACTAAAAAACAAGAAACAGTTAGGTCTTTCTATGTTCCATTTTATATGTGGTAGTACTTTGTGCCTCAGACAATAGAAATAACCCATTGGAAGTCTGAGGCCTTCTATAATTCACATTTGTGGGCTAATTATGGTTCATAGCTCTGTGACCTAAATTTTGTTAAGAAAACCAGCTAATATTTATTAAGCACTTACTACATAACAAGGCATCATTCTAAAGTCTTAGCCTAAGTTAAATCTTTGAATACTCAAGAAGATTTTTAAATGGTAATCCTATTATTATTTTCATTTTATGAATTAAGTAACCAGAAACAGAAAGGCTAAATAATTTCCCCATCATACTACCTGATTAGCAGAAAATTTAGGATTTAAAACCACAGAGTTTATCTCATGAAGGCTGATTATGAAACTGCCAATTTTAATGAGGATTCAGCAGCAGTTGAGACCAACATTTAATCAAGGATACCAGTCAGTCAGTGGACGCATGTTAACATGGAAGAGGTGTAAATGTTCTCTTCACAGAACAAATTCTTTCCAGATCTAGATTTATTGAGCTAAAGTAGAAAGAAATGAAATAATAGGAGATAGTTTTTCAAAAACATATTTAAGGAAAATAACTTTCGGAAGCCCAGATGAGTTATTTTTCTTACATGCTACCTTGTTACTAAGTATTTTGCCTTTTTAAAGGAGGAGAAAGTGGCAGTGTTTATATATTCAGTGGTGGAAAGTTGGTTGGTTGAACTTTGTTCAGTTCAGTTCAAGAGCGTGCCAGTATGTAATACTGTTTCATTGTTATGAAAAATTCGTTAGTAAAATTAACAATACATCATATCTAAAACTGCCAAGTAAGAGATGTAATATATTCCCATATAATATAGGAAATTCTATCAATACTTTTCCACATAGAAACATTTTTTAAGTATCTATTTTGGGAACCAAGCTGTATGCTGTGGAAAAAATACATATAAAAGCCCTTATCTAAATGTACTCAGAGTTTACTTGGATCAGACAAACAGATAAACAGACTATTCCAAAAATAGTGCAATGTCTGTACAGCACTGGAGAGAAGTTCTGTAAGATCACAAGTTTCAAGACTTTAAATAGTTTAAGATTCTTTATCTCTTTTGCTTTTCTCTCCAAAAGGTGGTCCCAAGTGTAACACATCCATGTCAAAAAAAAAAATAGTAACTATAAAATAAATACCTCAAATGACCAGACAGCTAGAGAGGGTGTAAACCATGATTACAGCAGTCATCTGGAAAATCAAAGGTAGAACACAAGTACAATCCATTGATAAAATAATCTCTTATCCACAAGGATAATCACTGTAGGTGTGAGACACCGATAAGTAGAAATAAGTACCCTCACTCTGTGGAAAAGAAGAAGGATCTTTTCTGAGCCAAACACTTCTAACTCTGAGTGCAGTAGACTGATGACTAATTCCACAGAAACGTGATGAAGAAACTTGAAACAGAAAAGCAGTTAAACATATTATGCTATCAAATTTTAGGGGCTGATCAGAATTCACCTGTATTTTACATATTTTTATCCACATTTAGGTATAATTAGTATCATAAAGAGGGGGCTCTCTGATTGCATACATGTATTTAAATACACGTGCACGTACATCTGATCATTTTATAAGTTCATCCTTTAACTGTTTCACCTTTGTTTCTCCATTACTAAAAAACTCAAAAATGTTTAAAAAGATTACAAAATAAATTTTGATAAACAAAATAGTTATGTGTAAACAAAAAACTATTTTAACAATAAATGTACCTTACACCACAAATGATTATATTCTTACTTTAAGCAAGTATTGCAGAAAAAGTATCCTTTGGATCTAATAAAAAAATCAAGTTTCAGCTTTGAACGCTAAAATATTAAGGTTTAATTGTTGACACTTCAAACACCATGCAATATTACCTTAGGAAACAGTTTATATGCCATGTCATATAAAATACTACTGGTTTCCAACCTAGAATCAAAAGTACTACTAGTTAATAAACAGTCAAATTAAAACAAATAAAAAATAATGCTCTAAGTGTTGGGTTCATTCTTTTTAATGTTATGAATATTTTACATGGAAAAATAACTTCATGGATATAAATAAGTAAAATGAAAACAGCACATTTTTGGTATTTGTTTTAACATTTTCATTGAATCTATGTACATGTCAAGGTGTTAGAAATTTTGGTTCAGAAAGGTACTATTGCTCTTAGTAGTTTTTGAAGTTTATCTTGGGTTGGATAGCACTCTTAATATATTTTACATTTTGACTAATTAAAACAAAAGTAATTTAGGTGGATGACAAAATATGATATATATCACATTATTAAAATGTCTTTTTGATCTATCTACTTGAATTTTTATCTTCTTAACGTAATTAATATTTTCCAAAAAATTACCCATGTTCTCAAGCATCTCTAATTCTTAGCATATGCACACAATTTACCTAATTAACTTACTTAATATTTCTCATTTTTAATATAATTGGGATAGATTTCACTTTTTAAAAATTATTTTGAATTCTTTATTTCTATTCCTTTGACTTGTTCTTCTTAACAAGTGTATTGTACATTTGGAAGTTGCTAACTACAGTCACCATACTGTACATGACATTGTCACAATTAATATCTGTAAGTTTGTGCCTTTTGGGTAACTTCACCCACTCCTTTCACATCCACCCTCCTCTTCTGGCAACCATCAGTCTGTTCTGTTTCTGAGTTGTTCTGTTATTCGTTTAGATTCCACATAGAAGTAAGCGTACATATTATTTGTCTTTTTTTGTTTATTTCACCTAGCATAATGTCCTCAAGGTCCATTTACATTGTCACAAATGGCAGGATTACCTTTTTTATGGCTGCAAATGATTCCATTGTGTATATATTTATATACATTCCACCTCTTTCTTTGACCTTTTCCATTATTGTTTTAGTCTCCATTTATTTCCACTATTACACTTTATATTTCTTTCCTCCTAACCTTAGCCCTAACTTTGTTCTTGTACCATGATGTTTATTCCCCACATATTCTTCTTGTAATTGATTTCTAATTTCCTACCATTATGCTCAGAAAACTTGCTTGATAAGATTTCAATCTTCTTTCATTTATCGATTCATTTTGCAGTTCAACTTATGATGCATCTTGGAGAATGTTCCATGGGCACTTGAGAGGAATGTATAATTCTCCTGCTGTTGGATGGCATGCTCTGTGGTTGTCCGGTAAGTCCATCAGGTAATGTGCACTTTAAGTTCAATGTTTCCTTATTGATTTTCTGTCTAGATGTCTATCCATTGTTGAAAGTGAGATAGTCAAATCCACAAATATTATTGTATTGTTGTTGGAAAAGATGGTGGTATGAGACTTTGTTTCTAAAAAAAAAAAAAAGTCCATTCTTTTCCTGGGTTCCTAGGATACAACTTCAGCCCTTGTGGTTTTCTCAGTGATTGGAGTGTCTTCATTATTCATAAGGAGCCCCTTCTGACTGTAGACTAGAGACTCATGGTGGCCACCAACTAGTCTTGGGATGGGGACTTACCATGCCAGAAAGATCAACTATGTAGTCAGACTGTCAGGCTTAAACCAGTTAATATCAGCCCAACATTCAGGGAGGGAAGGGGACCTACAGGTTGAGTTCAACCACACATCCAATAATTCAATCATGTCAGTGTAATGTAACTAATAAAAACTCTAGGCTTGGATTAGCTAAGTCGTTGAACACTTCGATATGCCAGGAAGATGACACATTCTGGTTACATGGAGAGAGGACACAGAAGCTCTGCTTTCTAGCCCCTCCTAGACATGCTTGGTAAGTCCATTCATTTGGCTGCTCATGATTTCTGTCCTTTAATATAAAACTGTAATAACAAGTACAACATTTTTCTGAGTTCCACGCATCATTCTAGTGAATGATCAGACCCGAGCATGTATGGGAACCTCTGAATTTGTATTCAGTTAGTGAGAAGTGCCTGTAGCTGGGAGACCCCCAAACTTGTGGGCATCATCTGTGGTGGGGTCAGTCTTGTTGGAACCTGTGCCCTGAAACCTGTGGAATCTGTATGAATTCTGGTGGTAAGCATAAGAGTTTATTACACAATTGTAGCTTTAAAATCTATCAGTCAAACATAAAATATTGGAGTCGGACCCTTTATGGTACATGTGCATATCCAGTTGACTCTGTTTATTGCGAAGACTGTCATTTCCACATGACACTGCAGTGTGTTACTGTTGCCATACTTTAGGTCATTGTATGTGTGTGATCCATTTCTGCAAACTCAGGCATCTTCCATTATTTGATTCTGATTATCAAAAACAATCTTAATTACTATGGCTTTGTAATAAATCTTGATACCTAGTAGTCCAAGTTACCACTTTCTTTGTTCCTCCCCCGCCTCCAAAAATGGATTTTGCTAATAAGTTGGTCAGTGTACGTCAATTTATGTTTTAGAATCAGCTTAACAATATCCACACACACAAAAAATGAGACCTGGGATTGTGGCTGGGGTTGCACTGAATCGAGAGAGTAATTTGGGGAAATTTTTATGTTACAGTACTAACTCCTCCTTCAGTGACTATGGTATAACCTTAATTTATTAAGGTTCCATTTTTTTCAATAATGCTTTTATTTTTTAGTATAGATACTTTACACATATTACGTTCAATCCTAATATCTGCTATAGTTTGCTTTTATCAGTGATTTAATTTTAAAATTTCATATTCTACTGATTTATTTGTGATACTGACACGATTTCACGATGGCCTATAAAATACCCTAAATAGTTTCAAAATTTGAAACTTACTGTGACTTACTTTATGACCCAGTATATAGTCTTTTGGTGTAAAAATATATAAGTACACATAAAAGTAATATGCATCTTAGGTATAGTATTCTATTCAAATAACAATCATTTAAAAACCCTTTAATTAAACTACTTCAATTTCATTTAATATTTAAAATTATTTTTTAAAGGTCCTATCTGTTGTTTAGTTTTAGTAATAATGTTTCTAACTTTTAATGTCAAATTATTGCTGGTTTTTCCCATGCAGAATGTCCCTTGCATTTTAAGAATATACATTTCTTTTTAGTCTTATTATAAATTTTCAGGTATTTCATAATTATTCATTAATATTTACAAGTGTGTCAATTAATATATATTTAATTATCTATAGACAGTATTGTACTCTTAGATTTTCTCTTCCACTGTCTTTCCATCAGCAAAGTTTAAAAATGTATAATTTAAATATGTTGTGAAATTAATTATGCTACTTGATTTCTGCTGTGAGATTTATGTTCCACTTGAATTTTCTAGTCGGATTCTATTCTTTTCTTGAGTTTTCTAGTCATTCATTTTCCTTAAATGGGATAAAGATATGTTTTATTTTCTGAAATAGTTTTATATATGTAAATGTGTCTTTTTAAAAATGTTACGTGAGTGAATGAGATCTTGGATAAGCAAAGATGTGCTCTCAGAAGGTTGTAAATTCCCCACTTTTCTGGTACCTAGGGACACTGGCAATGATGACTTGTAATCATTTGTGAGTCTCATGTCCTCACTCTCCAGAAACTGTAGATTAGTTAAGCTAAGAAATTGTATAAGACTTAGCCTCATTTTAATAGCCTTCCTATCATTCTTCCTTATAATTATCTTTCAATTGGTGCTAATTTTAAAATTAATTTTATTGAAACATCATTTGTAAGCACAGACTAAACAGTTTTACACACAACCATAAACGCAAAGTGCAACTTTGTCAGGTTTGCTCCAAATGTTATTTTGTTGTCATTTTAAGCAAAAGTAACATATATGAAAGAGATTTATATGGATATATCCACAATCTATTCACTTTCCTTTCTCTGGAGGTAAAAATATATTAAATTTGGAAATTCTTAAACAATAGAAAAATGTTTTTGTTGTGATAAAATATTAATGATATCTACTTCTATAACTTTTTATATTCAGTTTTTATCAGTCTTGATGTATATAGTATTTGTTTAGATCTGAATTGCTTTAAAATATTCTAATATAGGATATATAATATATACATGCATATTATTCCTGTATTTATTTTTACATACACATACATATTCTTAAATGGACATTCTTAAAATGGACATTTAGGATATTTCAAGTATAGCTATAATAATTCAATTCAAAAAAATTATTTTCCTGAGATATCTGCACATACTTTTCTGAAATATTTTCCTATGAGTAGCTAAATCTTGAAGGATATTGTGTTCCACAAGTATAAAATTTGTCTTCTGGTTATCTTTTTCTATAGTAAATCTATATATTTTACAATCAAATAATACTTTTATACATTTCAATACTATTATTTCTTTATGAACATCACAAAACGATTAGTAAGAAATAATTTATGGAAAACTGTTATCCAGAATTCATATATGTGTATGATATTCAAATTTCAAACCATATTTATTTAATATTTCATTGTTGTCTAGTCTCTGTCATTATCAAAGATGGCTCTGAGGACACTAAGCCTTTTGGCTGCAAATTAGAGTGGCCCTGGCTCTGCTCTGGGGAGCTTCTGCACATGCCAGAGACTCGCCTATACCTGGGACCTTGCCGATGTTAATGAGCTGCTGTGACTTGACAGTTACATGGATATCTCTGTCCCCCAAATTTAGACCAAGGAATATATGCTCCTAATAACATCTTTTATTAGACTGAAGCTTCTATTAAGATTATGCAAAAGGGTACTCCCCTGACCCCAGAGGTAATCCTGGTGTGCCTACCAAAGAAAAAAAAAATTAAGTAATAAATGAAAAGACTTCTGTAGTCATATTTTGCATAAGTTCCATGTGTGTTTAAAACAAATATGAGTTTTTATTTTTGTTTGTGTATTGGCTTCTCAATATGCCTGTTAGATAAAGCCTATTAATTGCAGCCCTTTGTGACGCTTTGTTGGCCATGATCTGTCAACCACTGAAACAGTGAATCACTGAATAGTTTTCTTATAGTGACTGCGGTTATGTAAAATTTGACTTGTCATTTTCCTCTGTATATTTGAGTGTATAATTACATCCATCTACCAAAAAGTTAATTCATGTATTCTCCTATTTTTTAAGACTTTATGATTATGCAGTGTCCCATTTTATAATTATTTTTTTCTTCAAGGTCTGTTTTGTCTGTTACTCATTATTATTGTGCTTATTTCCTTTATGTGTATATTTTTCCAGTATATATTTTAGCATTTTATTTTCACTAATTCTTCTTTTCTTGTTAAGAGCTGACAAATGGCATCCTACTTTTAGACAGGATATAAAAACTGATACTAGGTTTAGCTACCAGCATGAAGCAACTGAACACAGTGGCAAGCTGCACGGAGGGGCACCATAGCCTTTGTTTCTGTAGACCTGTGGCACCATCGCTGGCACCTTCACCAGAGAAGAGAGGCAAGGCTCAGCCAGAACCACCATGTTGGCTGGTACACAGCTCCCAGGCAAAGGTGGGGCTCCACGATATCATAGGTGGACTGAGATTTGGTTACTGCCTCAACTGCCTCAGGGAGAGGGCACTGTTTTTCATTTATTTGTATCTTCTTTATCTTTTCAATGATTTATACTTTTCAGTACATATCTTTCACTTCCTAAGTTAAATTTATTTCTAAGTGGTTTTTGATGCTATTATAAATTGGATCATTTTCTAAATTTTTTTAGATAGTTTGTTGTTAATGTATAGATATGCCTCTGATAGGTGTATTCTAGTGAGATGATCATATGATTTGTTTTGTTAATGTGGTGTACCACATTTATTGATTTGCTGGATCTAACCATCTCTACATCCCAGGGATAAATATTACTTGATCATGGTGTATGATTATTTTAATGTGCTATTAGATTTCATTTGCATTACTATATCAAAGACAGAAAAGGATACTAGAAAAAAGAGAATTACAGGCTAATATAATATCCTTGATGATCATAAATGTAGAATTTCTAAACAAAACACAGTAAACAGAATTAAAATTGGCTTTTTGATGATGTCTTCACCTTTCTCATCTGTTTATCCTGCCAGGAAATCTGAAAATGTTATATTCCTGAAAATTTTTAAGTCTCACTGGCACAAAGACTAATGAATCTATTAGTCTTGTGAAAAATTACAAATCAGAGCTTTGATGCAAGTCAGAACATTTAAGTAAGTTAAATTCTTTGTTTGCTCCCTACTTTATTATACACTTTTTTTCTCATCCAATCACTGATTCATTCAGCAAATGATTGTTTTAAAACTACCATACTGTAGGAACCGTGATCAATTCTCAGATATTCAGTGATGAATGAGAAACATAATCCTTGGATGCTTGGACTTTCTGTCTTGAAAGAGGAGAGCTATAGGAAAGGTAAAGTAAGTATTAAGGATAACAATAAGAAGTATAGGTGTTAATGGAGCATATAACAGTGAGACTGACTCTTGTTTGTGGAAAAGAAAATCTTCAGTGACATTGAATGTGAGACCAGGTGTAACAGGACTTAGGTATGTTATGATGCTGTTAAAGAATATTTCGGGGAGTGAGACTTGAATGTGTGAAGGTCCTGATACACCATAGTTCAATGAATTTTAACATGTGGATAAGAGAGGACATGCAATCAATAGAAAGCAGAGGACTCAGATAAAATAAACTTGCTCTGTTTTTCTCCCCAAACTCAGCCAGGCTATTTTCTAAGTCTCATAAACCATGTTAAGCATTACTTTTTTCTTCAGCTAAGGACAATGGTAATATATTGAGGAGTTTTTAACAGAGTAGTAGCATGATAAATTTGTGCTTAAAATTTGTTACTCTGGCTCCAAATGAAGACTGGAGACTGGATTAGAGTCGAAGATTTAGAGTCGAAGATTTGGCTAAGTTGGTACCAGTAAATATGGAGAGGAGTAGGTGGTTTAGAGAAGTACATGTGAAGTGTAAATTATAAGGTCTACTGTTTATTCTAGTATATAACATTTTGAACTTGAGAAACAGTAGAAGTCATTACATCTGATCTGGACATGTTTTACTGGGCCTCTCAGAAAACATACAAGTGAAAACTGGTGATGAACTATTTGAGGGATGAGAAGAGAGGTCTGAGCAAACAGAATCTAACAGCACGTAAAAAAGATCATACACTATGATGAAGTTGGATTCATCCCAGGGACACAAGGATGGTTCAACATACGCACATCAATCAGTGTGAAACACCACATCAACAAAGCAAAGGACAAAAATCACATGATCATCTCAATAGATGCAGAAAATGAATTTGATAAAATTCAACACCCATTTATGATAAAAACTCTTACCAAAGTGGGTACAGAGGGAACATATCTCAACATAATACTCAACTGTGAGAAACTGAAAGCCTTCCCACTAACATCTGGGACAAGAGAAGCACACCCACTTGCACCACTTCTATTCAGCATAGTCTTAGAAGTCCTCGCCACAGCAGTCAGGCAAAAAAAAAGGCATAAAAGGGATCCAAATTGGAAAAGAAGAGGTAAAATTGTCACTATATGCAGATGACATGATACTATAAAGAATTCAGCAAGGTAGCATAATACAAGATTAACATACAAAAAAATCAGTCACATTTCTTTACGCTAACAATGAAATGGCAGGAAAGGAAAATAAAAGAACAATCCCTTTTAAAATCGCATCCAAAAAAACAATACTTAGGAATACAGAACTACAAAACATTGATTAAGGAAGTTAAAGAAGATTCAAAGAAATGGAAAGATATCCCATGCTCCCAATCAATAGTGTTAAAATGGCCACACTGCCCAAGGTCATCTACAGATTTAAGCATTATGGAAAACAGTATGGAGATTCCTCAAAAAAAAATAGACATACCGTATAATTCAGCAATCCTACTTCTGGGTAGATATCTAGAAGGAACTCTAATTAGAAAAGATTCATGCACCCTAATGTTTATAGCAGAACTATATCCAATAGCTAAGACATAGGAGCAACCTAAATGTCCACTGACAGATGACTGGATGAAGAAGCTCTGGTATGTTTATACAATGGAACCCTACTCAGCCATAATAAAATAATGCCATTTGCAGCAACATGGATGGACCTAGAGAGCATTCTAAGTGAAGTAAGCCAGAAAGAGAAAGAAAAATACCACGTGGTATCACTGATATGTGGAATCTTAAAAAGAAAAAACAGAAATGGAGACAGACTCACAGACATAGTAAACAATCTTACTGTTACCAGTGAAAGAGGGTGGAAAGGGATATATTTGGGAGTTTAAAGTTTACAAATGTTAGCCACTATATATAAAAATAATTTAAAAAATTTCTTCTGTATAGCACAAGCAACTATGTTCAATATCTTGTAATAACCTTTAGTGAAAAAGAACATAAATGAATACAGGTATGTATATGCATGACTAGACATTTTGCTGTATACCAGAAATTGACACATTGTAACTGACTATACTTCCATGAAAAAAAAATACAAAAAAAAAATCCTAATAGAGATGACTACAATAACTGCAATGAAAAATACACGAAGGAAACAATAGTAGACTAAATGATACAGGGAAATACATCAGCTAGAAGACAAAGTAGTGGAAATCATGGGAACAGAAAAAAAGAATGAAAAGAAATGAGGACAGTTTGAGATTTCTGGAACAACATGAAACACATTAATATTTGCATTATGTGGTCTCCCAGGAAGAGAAGATTGAGAGAAAGGGGCTAAGAAAATATTTGAAAACCTAACAGCTGAAAACTTCCCTTACCTCAGTAAGGAAATAGTCACCCAAGTCCAGGAAGCACAGAGAGGAACCAAGACACCTGCAATTAAAATGACCAAAACTAAAGATAGAATATTAAAAGCAGCAAGGGTAAAGCAACAAATAGCCTTATGGGAGTCCCTTGTATGTTATCGGCTGATTTTTCAGCAGAAACTCTGCAGGCCTGCAGGGAGTGGCAGGAGATATTGAAAGTGATGAAGGGGTAAAACCTACAACCAAGAACACTCTACCCAGCAAGGGTCGCTCTTTTAGATTCAAGGGAGAGAGCAAAAGCTTTAAGCAAGCTAAAAGAATTCAGCACTACCACACCAGCCTTACAACAAATGCTAAAGGAACTTGTCTAGGCAAAAAAAAAGAAAAGGCCATAACTAGAAACAAGCAAATTATGAAATGAAAAGGCTCACTGGTGAAGGCAAATCGTTCATAAAGTTGATAGTGAGGTTAAAAGACCGAAGTAGTAAAGATCATCCATATAGAAAATAAGAAGTTAAATGATACACAAAACAATTAGATTTAAAGTATGACATCAAAACAATAATCATGAGGGGACAGTACAAATGCAGGATTTTTTAAATGAATTTGAAATTAGGAGATCAACAACTTAAAACAATCATTTATATATACAGGCTTCTATATAAAAACCTGATGATAACCATAAAGAAAAAACCTATGATAGATATGCACACACAAAAGAGAAAGAAATCCAAACATAACATTAAAAATAATCATCAAATCACAAGAGAAGAAGGGAGAGGCAAGACTTGTAAACACAAATACAAAACAACTAGCAAAACAGCAATAAGAACATACATATTAATAATTACCTTAAATATAAATAGACTAAATGCCCTAGCCAAAATCCTTAGATGCTGAATGGATACAGAAACAAGGCCCATATATATGCTGCCTACAAGAGAGATCTAGAGAGATACACAGAATGAGGGGATTAAACAAGGAATTCTATGCAAATGGAAATCAAAAGAAAGCTGCAGTAGTAATACTTAGACAAAATAAACTTTAAAATAGACTTACAAGAGACCAGGATGCCACATAATGATCAAGGGATGAATCCAGGAAGAAGATATAATAATTATAAATATATGTGCATACAACATAGGAGCACCTTAATATATAAGGCAAGTGTTAACAGACAGAAAAGGATAAATTGACTGTAACAAAATAGTGGTAGGTGAATTTAATACCCCACTTACATTAATGGACATATCAGACAGAAACTCAATAAGGAAACACTGACCTTAATGACACATTGTAACAGACAGACTTAATTGATAATATAATGAGCATTCCACCTGAAAGCAGAATACACATTCTTTTCAAGTGCATATGGAACATTCTTCAGGATAGATCACATGCTGGACCACAGAGCAAGTCTTGGTAAATTTAAGAACACTGAAAAAAGCACCAGCACATAAAGGTTAAATTATATGCTACTAAATAACCAATGGATCACTGGAGAAATCAAAGAAGAAATAAATAAATACCTAGAGACAAATGAAAACAAAAACACCATAATTCAAAACCTATGGGACATAGCAAAAGCAGTTCTAAGAGGGAAGTTTATAGCAATACAAGCTTACATCAGGAAACAAATAAATAACCCAACCTTCCACCTAAAGGAATGATAGAAAGAACAACAAAAAAAAAGCCAAAGTTAGTGGAAAGAAAGAAATCAAGATCAGAGCAGAAATAAATAAAATGGAAACTAAAATAAATAAATAGAAAAGATCAAACTAAAAAGTAGACTTCTTTGTCAGGGTAAACAAAATTGATAAACCTTTAGCCAGACTCATCCAGAGAAAAAGGGAAAGGACCAAAATCAATACAATCAGAAGTGAAAAAGGAGGGATTACAACTGACACCACAGTAATACAAAGGATCATAAGAGACTACTTTATGCCCATAAATTGGACAATCAAGAAGAAATGCACAAATTCTTAGAAAGGTACAATCTCCCAAGACTAAACCAGGAAGAAATAGAAAATATGAACAGACTAATTACCAGTTATAAAATTTAATCAGCAATCTACAAACTCCCAACAAACAAATGTCCAGGACTAGGTGGATTTACACACGAATTTTATGAAACATTTAGAGAAGAGTTAACACTTATCCTTCTTGAACTATTCCAAAAATTTGCAGAGGAAGGAACACTCCTGCACTCATTCTAAAGCAAAGGAAACAAATGAAAATTTGAAAACTTAAAAAATGGGACCTAATTAAACTTAAAGCTTTTGCATAGCAAAAGCAAAAGACAAGCCACTGAATTGGAGTAGATATTTCCATATTTTATGAATAATCAGGGGTTAAAATCCAACATATATAAACAGCTCATACAACTCAACATCCAAAAAAGCAAACAACCCTGTAAATCAACTATATTACAATTTTTAAAAAATAGGTAATTATAGATACAGAAAAGTAAAGAAAGCCAGAATCAAATATGAAATTTAAAAAGTATATAAATGGATTATACAGCTTTTTACTGATTAAAAATATGGGAAGAACTGAATAGACATTTTTTCCAAAGAGGAAATGCAGGTGACTAACAGGCAAATGAAAAGATGCTCAACATTGCTAATTATCAGGGGAATGCAAATCAAAAGCACCGTGAGATATAACCTCACATGTATGAGAATGACTACCATCAAAAAGACCACAAATAACAAAAATTGGTGAGGATATGGAGACAAGGGATTCCTTGTATACTTTAGGTGGAAATGTAAATTGGTGCAGACACTGTGGAAAAAATATGGAGATTTCTCAAAAAAAAAAAAAAAAACCTAAAACCAGAACAACCCTATCACCCAGCAACTCAGGGGTAAATATCCAAACAAAACCCAGAAGACTACTTTGAAAAGATACATGTGCTCATAGCAGCATTATTTACAGCTGACAAGGTATAAAAGCAACCTAAGTGTCTGTCAACTTATGAATGAGTAAAGAAGACGTGGTGTGTATATATACACAATGAAATACTACTAAGTCATAAAAAGAAAAAACAATTTTGCCACCTGCAGCAACACGGATTAACTTGGAGGCATTATGCTAAGTGAAATAATTCAGACAGAAAGGCAAATACTGTATGATATAACTAATATGTGGAATCTAAAAATACAACAGACAAGTGAATAAAAAAGAAAAGATGCAGACTGGTGCTGGGAAAACTGGACAGCTGTGTAAAAGAATGAAATTACAACATTCTCTAATACTGTATACAAAAATAAACTCAAACTGGATTAAGGACCTAAGTGTAAGAGGCTGAAAACTATAAAACTCTGAGAGGGAAATATGGGCAGAACACTCTTTGACATAAATGGTAGCAGTATTTTTTTAGATCTGCCTCCTAGAATAATGGAAATAAAATAAACAAATGGGACCTAATCAAATTTATAAGCTTTTGCCCTGCAAAGGAAACCATAAACAAAATGAAAAGACAACCTACAGACTGGGAGAAAATATTTGTAAATGGTGTGACTGACAAGGCTCAATCTCCAAAATACACAAACAGCTCATACAGTGCAATATAAAAAAAAAAATCCCAATTAAAAAAATGGGCAGAAAACGTAGACATTTCTCTAAAGAAGACATACAGATAGCCAACAGGCACATAAAAATATGCACAACTTGGCTAATTATTAGATAAATCCAAACCAAAACAATAATGAGGTATTACCCGCACCAGACCATCATTACAAAGTCTACAAATAATAAATGCTGGAGAGGATGTGGAGAAAAAGGAACTCTCCTACACTGTTGGTAGGAATGTAAATTGTTGCAGTGACTATGAAGAATAGTATGGAGATTCCTGAAAAACACTAAAAATAGAATTACCATATGATCCAGCAGTCCCACTCCTATGCATATATCCAGAAAATACAAAAACTCTAATTAAAACAAGATACATGCACCCCTGTGTTCATAGCAGCACTATTTACAATAGCCAAGGTATAGACACAACCTAAATGTCTATCAATAGATGAATGAATAAAGAAGATGTAGCATATACATACACCACATCTATGATATACAGGAATATTACTCAGCCATAAATAATAATAAAATAATGCCATGTGCAGCAACATGAATGGACCTAGAGATTTTCATACTAAGTGAAGTGAGAAAGACAAATATTAAATGGTACCACTTATATGTGGAATCTTAAAAAATGATACAAATGAATTTATTTACAGAACATAAATAGACTCACAGATGTAGAAAACAAACTTATGATTACCAAAGTGGGAACAGAGGAAGGGATAAATTAGAAGTTTGGGATTAACAGATACATACTACAGCATATAAAATAGGTAAGAAGGACCTATTACATAGCACAAGGAACTATATTCAATATATTGTAATAACCTAATATGGAAAAGAATCTGAAAAAAAACGTATCTGAATCACTTTACTGTACATCTGAAACTAACAACATTGTAAATCAACTATACTTCAAATTTTTTTCTTTGAAGAAGCAGACTTACAGACACAGTGTACAAACTAGTGGTTACCAGTAGGGAGGGGCAAGAAGGGGAGAAGCAAGATAGGGGTAGGGTAAAAACCATGAGTTTTTATGGATTACATGAAATCATGTGTGTGAAACTTGAAAATTATAAAGCACTATAGAATTTAAAGAATCTTTCATTCAATAATAAAAAAGCAATGTTACCAATTCCAGAACAATAAAAAAGCACTGATACAGTCATTTTAAATGACTTATTCACTCTTTTGAAGGACAAGATTACCAGTGAAGCCTATGTCAGGACTAGCTACCAAAAAAAGAGTTTAGTTGACCCATGCCATAAAGTAAAATATTGTAAAAGGGAAAGTCAGATTAAATAATACAGACATTATGTTGTGTAAAGTTATGTTAAAGTAGCATCAATATGGCTGTTTTCAAATGGAAGCCTGCTAATCATTATTACATGAAGCACAACTCCTCTAAATAGGAATATTCATGAGAAAAGTTTCAACTGAGCTGAGTGGCTGTTTTATGACCCAATCAATAAATTCGAATCTTCCATTCAAATCAATTATAATTTGTGCACTGCTGAATAGCATGCATTTCTGATGCATTTGATTAATTTAAAAGAGCATACAATTTCATGCAGATCATGGGATAGATAAAATATCAATAGTGTTATGGGAAGAACTGGCATACATACCACTTAAGAGAACCACAAAAATAAATACAAGATTGTGAATCTGATAGAAGCATAAACTCTCTAGCTGTTCAGGAACTCCATACCAACCTATCGTCACCCTGTCTCCATTTGGATGTAATGCAAGGAGAGCGCTTTGGAAGAATATTTAACTGAGTAGAATCTCATCAGGAAGCACTTCAAAGAAGTGCTTTTTAATGTTCAAGTATAAATGTACTTTGATGACCTCCCTTTTATCAAGCCCACTATTGAAATGCCTTCTTAATACTTCCTTCTCCCAAAGTCCGGGCTGGTTAATAATATGATCTCTTTGAATAACCTGTTATCTTACAAGGTGATTAAAGAAAATTTGAAAAGAATACACAAGACATTGATGCAAGTTTGACCTTGGTAAAATTATAAACTAAGTATTGTCTTCAAATACTCCATCTAAATGTCATTTTCTCTTTTAATTTATTGATTTTCCTTTTATTACTTATGGTATTCCTCACTCCTTTGTCTTTTGCAACTCTATTGTAGCTGTCTACAAAGTTTACCTACCACAGAAAGTGAAATTTGTAAGAACACAGATCTTTTAGATAACCTGTACTCAAGTTCATACTCTACTGTATATTAATGAAGTCACCTGGAGCTAGTCCCTTCCTGAACTTCAGTTCACTCATGTGCAAAGTTCAAAAAAAATCTGATTCCACATAAAATTTAGCTGGAATCAAATGATAATACATATTGATTTTTCCTTTATATAAAATGTGCTATAACTTCATATATTACATGTTACATCATGCTACTTTTTACTGAAGCCACTAGTGGTTTCTAAAGAAAATAAAACTAACCACTTTTTGATATGCTATGTTTTATATTATGTAAATAACCCAGTTTGAGAAATATGTACATTTACCTGACTTAAAAGTCTTCCATTATTATGTTAAAGTGACCTACTGCACACAAAAAGGACCAGGTAGGTAACATATTATAAGTAGAAAACGAGCAAATTTAGAGTTAAATGGATAACTAAGGCATTATTACTTCAAGAACTGTCAAGAGACCCCTGTGGAGTCTTCTTAAGGGGAAAAGTTCTCAAAATAGTCCTCTTTTCTGTTCCTAATAGAAAATGAAGTACAATCTAATTGCTTTTCATGTTTGTGATGACTAAGGTTTACCTACCTATAACCAAATGAGTAATTAAACTAAAATTTGGTATTCATAAAATAATATTAATTTATCCATAATTCTCTGACAATGTCTTTTCAGTCATCTAATAGTATACATTCCAAACAATGGCTGGCTAAAGCTGCAAAGCTTTTACGAGTATGAAGCACAAGTTCCAACTGTTGGCACCCTTTCTGGATACAGAGATTTCTCATTGGTTATTCATGATGTTATGGTTATGACATGGTTATGGTTTCCAATTGTGGACATTTTTAATGTTTGTTTAAAATATTTATTATTTATTTATATATTACCTATTTTTACTGAAGTAGAGTTGACTTACAATATTATGTTTTAGATGTATAACATGATGATGCAATATTTCTATAGATTGTTCTCCCTGTAAAGTTATAAAATATGACAATATCCCCCGTGTCTTGCTTTGTTTTTTTATCATTAGTAAACTTTGTTATTGGAGTCTGGTAAACCCTGTACATGTTATAGTGATGTTTGTATTTATGTGTATTTGTAGCAATATTGTTTGACTTATAATTTACTAATAACAAGACCAAAAACATGCTTTTAGTATGAATATAAGTATAATACATGCAAAAATATTAACTGTTGAGTTATTTGTATCTGTGGAAAATATTAAAAGGGTATAATTGAGCCAAAAGGATTAACCAAATGGCACAGGGTAAAACTGAGTATTTCAGAAAAAATATAATCTCAAAATTTATAAGACATAAAGGAAGAAGCGTATCAGTTAAGATTCCTTTGTAGTAGGAAGTGGAGACAACTAGGTAATTTTCAGGAAAAAAAGTTTACTTAAGGAGTCGTTCATAGAACTGAAGAGTTCTCCAGGCACCCAGGCATCACTCACTACTGGCCAAATCTGGGTACGATTTAAGAAATAACTTAGCTATAAACTTTTTATTTTGTTATGTCTAATAACTTTAAGTCTAGTTAGGTAGAACTCATCTGCAGCAACTATTAAAAGTGTTTGATCAAAAACTTAACATTATCCATCAGGGAATCACATATGTGCATTGTATGCATATGACTTTATCAGCATTTTGATCTTCCTAGTATGAACATGGTATTGTTTTTAGACAGAAATCTATTTTATTATTTAAAATAATATGTTTAAATATTGTTGCGTGTTAAGGCTAAACTCCAAGGTTCTTAAAATGCAATACAAACACAGTGCCTCTTGGAACCATAACTTAAAGTTGTAATGCTCCCTACTTTCAGATGGTTCACTCTAATTTTTTAAGCACTTTCTGAAAATAGTTCTTTTTATGGTGTACTTGGAAATGAAGGAGAGGACTTGATATATATTATGTCTCTAGGTTGTGAATCATTTTTATAGAGAAAAATAGTTTATTTTCTGCGTTTTAGGAGGGGATATTAGGAGAACAAGTTGGCAGTGGCTGCTCCGGGGGCATGTTATTTTCCTTTCGAGAGCACTGCGAAGGCCCCAGGCAAGGACTTTAATTAACACCAATTCCATCTATCATTTGCGTTCCCCCAAACTCAATTATCCACTTGAGTAGTTTCAAACTTCCAGAATAAACCTTTGAACAACACAGTGGAATTATCAAAAGTGAGAAAAGCAGATTCATGCCTTACTCCGTTCAACACGGTCATTTATTTTGTTATCACAGCTTTTGTACAAATGATAAATCCTTTTTGTTTACATAAGGTATATGATATGGTTATAATCCAGAAATATATTTTGCTATATAGATTATTAGCTCTCATTTATATGGATGTTTTCAATCTTTGAATAAACCTTATTTTGAATAATTATTATTTAAGAACTAGTTGTTAGACAAGAATGAAATTAATCACATTACTATAAATAATTGTTACTAATACTGATTTCTTAGCAATTTTGCCATAGTATAATGTAAAGAGTATAAATAATGCTAATAAAATTATTCATAAAATTATAATTTATGGTGGTTAAGAGAAAGGCTTACATGTTATAACTTCACTTTGAAACCATTTCTAATATCTTGAAAATGTGCACCTTGCTTAAATGTTCTAAGCTTGGTTTCTGCACTTAAAAAAATAGTTGGCTACAGTGTGTCCATAAAAGGCTTAGCATAGCATCTTTACATAGTAAATTTATGAATTTGTTAGTACAATGATAAACTATAACTGATAAAAATTTATTTCTAACTCTCTAGAATGCAAAGATGATTGAAGTTACTGTTTTTCATTTTATTAACACAAGTGTTTTTCTAAGGTCCTGGCTTACTGAACACACATTTTTGTTTTATACATTAGAGTTGTTTCATATCAATGCAAAAGGCTTAATTGCCTTACTTGACTCTCACTTAAATGTTTGAAAGATAAAGATAAACCATAAGGTAAATATTTTCTAAGTGTCAAAATATCTAATTCTGAACTCAAGATGGCAAGTGATGACCCCCTAACTTCTATCAGCTTGGGTTTTCACATTCTAGATTATTTTATGTGAAATATGACCATATTAATTTATTTTTTAACCAAAGTAAATCTATATTTTAAAAAAACAAACAAAAATATTATTTCATAAAACAACACAAATCTGCTTCAGGTCCATAAGATGCTCAAATATGGTTCATTATTGTTTGTCATCCTTCAGAGAGACTTTAAATAGCAGCAGACATCGACCAGCAAACCTACATAGGAAAGGATGTGTAGACAGCAGAGAACCAAGATATTAAAGAAGAGGAAACAGAAAGAACAGATGCCAGTGTCCACAACCTGTCAAATGGTCCCATCAGACAGCTAGTGAGAAGGAGGATAAGTTGGGGTAAAACTTGTATATTATTCATGTTCTATTGTGATTAAGAATGAAAATATTATTTGTAACCTCAACATGCATTCACTGTACTGTTGGAACTAGTGTATCAATTTTTCTCTGAAGAATTGTTCACTCACTCATTTATTATCTACATACTTGGGATACTTAACTTCCTCCCTGAGTTTAGGATTAATCAACCCAACTCAGGCTGGCCCATGCTAAGAATTACATTCTTCTGGCTATGAGAACAGAGAATCTTCTCTTACCAAGGAAAGATAACATTTTTATGTGACTGTTTAAAAGGGGACACACAGACACAATCTGTTTTTTCTGTTGATTACCATCAAAGTAAGGTTCATGTGACACTAAGAGCCTTAGACTGAAGGCAGTAAAAAACAGATCCTAGAGATGGAAGGAAAGCCAAGCCATACAGTATTGTTTAAGCTTGGACTCAAACCGTATTTAATACAAGACCTCCACTGATTTTTTAAAATTTAATTAAGTCAATATATTCCCTTACATACTTTAAAGAGTTTGAGTTGTCTGTTCAACAATTGAGTCCTAAATGGCACATATATATGCAGTTGTAAACATGCATGCACGTGTGAAGAACACACACACACAAATAAGAAATTTGGGGGATATTTTCCAAATGTAACAATTTTTCTTTTTCCATAAATATTAAATATGTAAGTTATTAAGTAAAAAATTATAAAAGCCACTAATTAAAAAAAAGAACAGTTTTCATCTTCAGCATGAGTGTCTTAAAGAATCTGATGGACCTATAACTACCTGTAGGACAGGAAAAGGAAATTCTTAGAAATTTTTAAATAATTCTGTCGCACATCACTTTTCTGATATTAGTACATAACACCAGTGTGTCTTGTTCATTATACTACCTGTCCAAGAGACCATTTAGATTTTCACCTTTGGTCGTTATAAATAGCCCTGATTATATGAGGTAATCATTTGCCCTATATTTGTCATATGCTCATTTAATGTTAAAAGGTCACAGTATCAGCTTATGTGAAGTCTAACAGGTTAACTAAGTGAATGTGAAATTTTGCCATTAAAGTCAGCAGCAGGCATAAAAGATTCTCTATTTCAAAATGTAATTTGCATGTACTGTTAATCCTGCTCAGCTCATTTTGCCTATCAAGTGGAACTTGACACAGAGTTATTATAAAAGATTCCTCACACCTGCATTATACTTTGGGGAAGAAAATGTGACTCCTCTTGATTTCTATTGATTTCTCTTTCATGAATATCCCCCAAATCCTTTCCTGGACTCTGTGTGAAGCTCCTACTGGAGATTTCCATTTGGACACTTATGCTGTTTAACTTTATTTCAAAAATCTGTTTCATTACAATAGATTTTTAAAAATGGTTACCTTCATTTAAAAAAAACTTTAAAAATGTTACCCCTAGCATATTTTATGTAAAGAAACAATTTGATAAAAAGGAACCTTACATTTTATTCCACAATAAGATTTAAGTGTTGAAGAGATGTACGTAGTCAGAAAATTATGTCCATATGGCAAGATGATGGTGACTCATGGCACACAGTATCCCTCATTTTGCCTGACTAAGCAGTTAGCCAAATGTGCAAATATAATTAGCCACACACCGCATCCGTGAAAAGGTGTCTTAAAAATGAATCTGGTTCATGGATAATTTGGGGTTCATTAAATCTTTGGGACCATTAGAATGCCATCTAAAAGGCATTTGTTTTCTCTGACATAATTTTCCAGTCATACTGTAGTGGCTTGTCTTGGATATTCATTTACTTGCAGACACTTAGAGAAAAAAAAAGAAAAGGGAAGAGAAGGGAGAAAGGAGCGATTTTAACACACAACTCTTTCAACAATAAACCATTTTCTCAGTTTATTCCCAGTTTTTTCTAATAAATCTATAGTACTTTTTGTTTAGCAATGTCTACATATTATTTGCAAATACACTAAATAAAGAACTGTAAAATGTTTTTGGATAATTTTCTGAATCATAATTAAAACAATGTCTTTTGACATGTAGATTTGAGATATACATAAAAGATTATTTCCCCACTGTCTATCTATATTCACCTATATATTTATTTTTCTATTTATATGAGGAACAACCAATTCACTAAGATCTTTGTATTTTTAAAATTAACAAAAACTCAGATAACAAGCTATGTCATATTATAAGAACATATATAGCTTAAGTATATAAGAAATAATTCATTGAAATTATATTTCTCTTTGTCAGAGACTTCTGAATACTTAACTATTTGAAAGTTAATTCAAGTAAGGTAACTTAAAAATATTGTATTGACTTACTGGTTTTTCTAAATATGAAAAATGAAGTACAGAGAAAGTAAGATGGTAGAGTAAAGGGATGTGGAGCTCACCTCCTCCCCCAAATACAACTACATGTAGGACAGTTCTCAGAGAATGCCGACTGGAAGATTTCAGACAGTCTTATACAACCACAGCCACAAGAGTGATGCTCACATAACTGGGTACGACAAAGGGAAAAGGGAGAAGAGGAGGAATCAAGAAAGGATCTATGTCCTTGGGAGGGAGCTGTGAAAGAAGAAAGTTTCCCTCACCTTAAGAATCTCCTTCGCCTACTGGGAGGTCCACCAGGTTAAGTAAGGAGCTTCTAAGGCTGGAAAGGAGACTATGGGAGCTGGCCTGAGTCCCTGAAGCGTAGAGAGAAAACAGCAGAGGCAGTCCTTGCCACATCACCACACTTCCCAGCCCAAGATGCACAAATGCCTGCTAGTGTGGGCAGTGACTAGGTGTTGAAACTTGAGCTTCGGCCAACAGCGTCAGGGTGAGAACTCAGTTTGGCTATGTGGCGATAGCCCAAAGGGCCTGGAATATGTCCCAGAACACAACTGAACGTGCACACAGAATGGAGCACAGGTGCAGAATAGCCCTATTGCCACTATGGGTAGGAGGGTCATAGGTCCACCATAGGAGCCTCATTATCAGCATGGTCACAGAAGGGTAGGGCTCCAGCACCCATGAGTTTTGGAAATGTTGTGGGTATGCATATGCAGACGTGGGGCTGAAATCTGAGCTGGTTACTACTGCTCCCACAGCAGGTATTGGGGTATGGCTTCTGTGGGCTTTTGTGCTGGTGGCTTTGTGAGAGCTCATGTATGCCTAAGGGACCACTGGGCCAATTACCAAAACACCCTAAGTGGAGGCAGCCCTTGAGGGCAATACCAGCAACAGTGATCTTTGTGAGTGTGCACAACAGGTGACAGGCAATGTCAGAGTCACACATCCTGGTGGACAGCTTCTGGGGAAGAACATGGAGCAGCTCCTTTCCCAGAGAGAGGGCTCCAGTCCCACATAACTCACACTACACTTTAGAACCAGATCTAGGGGCTTCTGATCCAACAACTGAGGAGCAGACCCAGCCCCTAACAGGTCTGTGACAACCACAGAGCAAAGAGGACCCCACTCATCATCCAGTGCAGGCTGTGGTCTCCCTAACACCAAACACATCACCTATAAAGGGGACAAGGGCCAGCACAATATGAGGACATACATGGCAAACATCCATACCAAAAACAGCACTCACACCAAAGACACTAGACTCAGTCTATACAGGGTCACTCTCACATTAAAAACAGCCCTTCAAGATCACAGTAGATGTTTCTCCTAAGTTCACAGAATCAGAGAACTATAAGTAAAATAAACAAAGTACTCCTAATTAAAAGAACAAGAAAAATCCCCTGAAAGAACAATGAAAGAGATTGCTCCAGTCTACCAGTACCCCAAGTACAAAAAGGAGGTGTAAACATGCTGAAGGAATTAAGAAAGACTATTGATAGAAATATGGATCACTGTAACAAGGACCTAGAGACTATAAAGGGGAGCCAATCAAATTAGACAATGCAATTGCCAAGATGAAAACTGAACTAAAGGCAATAAAATAACAAACTAAATAATGTAGAAAAATGAGCAAGTGATCTGGAAGACACAATTAAAAAAATAACATAATCACAACAGCAGACAGACAAATTAAAAAAAAATGAAGCCACATATGAGATCTATGGGTGATATAAAGCATACTATTCTATGAATAATTGGGGTCCCAGAAGAAGAAGAAAGGGGAAAGGGGATCAAACATGTCTTTAAAGAAATTATGTCTGAAACTTCCCAAACCTAAAGAAGGAAACAGATATCCATGTACAGGAAGCACAGAGGCCACCAAACAAGATGAACCCAAATAGACCCAGTCCAAGACATATCATAATTAAAATGGCAAAAGGTAAAGATAAACAGAGGATTCTCAAGGCAGCAAGAAAAAGACAAAAGAATCACTCACAAGGGAACCACAAGGTTATCAGCCAATTTTTCTACAGAAATGTTGCAGTCCAGAGGGAGTGGCAAAATATATTCAAAATCCTGAAAGGGAAAAACGTGCAGCCTAGTGTATTCTACCCAGTGAGATTGTTATTTAGAATAGACGGAGAGATAAATAATTTCTCAGACAAGTAAAAACTAAAAGAATACAGCAATAATAAATCTTTTCGAGGGAGAGAGAGATCTTCCCTAAATAGAAAAGAATTAAGAATCTATAGGAAAGAGAAAATCACAATACGAATGGTAACTATGTAAAAGGATTAAAGATCACTTAAATAAACCCGTACATAGATTTAAAAAATTCTGTGAAAGCAATTGTAACTACAACAAACAGCAAAAGTATAAATGTGAAGATGTAAAAATAGTACACCAGAATCATAAGATGTGTGGCAGGGGAGCAAGAAAATGCAGATCTTTACAATGTGTTTGATCTTATACGATTACCAATCTAAAGCAAATAGATATAGTTATGGTATATCATACCATACTTGAAAACCAGGGTAGCCACTAATCAAAATATATAATAGATCCACAAAAAACAAAAAGAAACTTAAGCATAATACAAAAGAAGACCACCAAACCACAAAAGGAGAAACAGAAAGAAAAAAGGAACAAAGAAGAAATACAAAGTCAACTGGAAAACAAGGCTTCAAGTGGAAATAAGTATGTACTTATCAACAATAACTTTAAAGGTCAATGCACTAAAATTTCCCTTCAAAAGACACAGAGTGGCAGATCAGGTAATATAACATGAACTTACACTATGCTGCCTACAAGAGACCCATTTTAGGGTGAAAGACACATGTAGACTGAAAGTAAGGGAATGAAAAAGATTTCATGCAAATGGAAATAAATTATGAATAACAATACACATATCAGACAAAATAGACTTTTAAACAAAGGCCATAAAGAAAGATAAAGAAGGAACTCTGTAAAATGATAAAAGGGTCAGTACAAGAACAGGCTATCATACTTGCTAACACATATGCACCCAATATAGGAGCACTTAAACATATTAAACAAATACTAACAGACATAAAAGGAGAAATTGATGAATATACAATAATAGTAGGAGACTTTAATACCCCACTGACATCAACAGACAGATTTCCTAAACAGAAAGTCAGTAAGGCAACAGAGAACCTGAGTACCACAACAGAACACGTAGAATTAATTGAAATCTATAAGACACTACATCGTAAAAACTTGGAATACACAACCTTTTCAAGTGCACTTGGAACATTACCTAGGATAGACCACATACTAGGACACAACATAAGCCTCAACAAATTTAAGAGAAAATAAATTATTTCAAACATACTATCTGACCACAATGGTATGAAATTAGAAATCAAAAATTGAAAGAGAAATGAGAAAATAATTACTTGGAGACTATACAATATGCTACTAACAAAACTAATGGATCAATGATGAAATCAATGAGGAAGTTAAAAAAAAATCTTGACAATGAAAACACAGCCATACAAATTTTATGAGACGCAACAAAAGCAGTTCTAAGAGGGAAGTTCATAGTGACACAGGCCTTGCTCAAAAAAGAAAAAGAAAAATGACAATCTAACCCACTAACGAAAAAAATTAGAAAAAGAAGAACAAAAAAAGTGAAGTCAGCAGAAGGAAGGAACTATAAAGGTAAGAGAAGAAATAAATAAAATAGAAGTAAAAATACAACTGAAAAAATAATAAAACCAAGAGCTTTTTTTTTTTTGAAAGGATAAACAAAATTGACAAATCTCTGGCCAAGCTTACCAAGAAATTAGAAAGGAGCCAAATAAAATAAGAAATGAAAAAGAAATAACAATTGATACCACAAAAATAGAAAATATTATTAACAGATATATAGCAACAAAATGAACAACCCAGAAGAAATGGACAAGTTTGTAGAAACACACAGCTTACCAAAACTGAACCAAGAAGAAATAGATAATTTGAACAGATCAATTGCTGTAAGCGAAACAGATACTGTAAAAACAAAACAAAACAAAGCAAAACAAAACAAAACTCCCCTGCAAAGTTCAGGACCAGATGGCTTCACTGGGGAATTATACCAAACATACAAAGAAGAACTATATTTATATCTACCCTTTTCAAACTTGTCCAAAATACTGAAGAAGAGGTAACACACCCAAACTCATTCTTTGAAGCCACCATCACACTAATACCAAAACCAAAGACACTACCTAAAAAGAAAATTACAGGTCAACATCTTTGATGAATAAAATGCAAAAATGCTCAACAAAATATTAGCAAACTGAATCCAAAACACATAAAAAGTATTATATCATGATCATGTTGGATTCATTCCAGGGTCATGAGGATTGTTAAAAATGTGTAAATCATTCAATGTGATACAACATATAAAACAAAGAAAGGGCAAAAACAATGTGATTATCTCAATAGATGCAAAAAAAGCATTTGATAGAATTCAACATTCATTCATGATAAAAACACTCGCCAAAGTATGTATACAGGGGACATATCTTCACATAGGTAAAACCACTTAGACAAACCCACAGCCAGCATAATACTCAACAGTGAAGAACTGAAAGCCTTCCCACTAAAACCTGAAACAAGGCAAGGGTGCTCACTCTCACCATTTCTATTCAACATAGTATTGAATTTTCTAGCCACAGCCATCATAGGAGAAGAAAATTAAAGGTATCCAAATCAGAAAGAAGAGGTAAAATTGTCATATGCTAATTACATGATACTCTATATAGAAAATGCTAAGACTACACAAAATTTATTAGAACTGATCAATGAATTCAGCAATGTAGCAGGATAAAAGCTTAACAAAGGTAAATCTGTTGTATTTCTTTACACTAACAATGAAGTATCAGAAAGAGAAAGTAAAAAAAAAAAATCCCATTTACATTTGCATCAAAAACTTCCTAGGAATTAATTTAACCAAGAAGGTGAAAATTTATATGCCAAGAACTATAAAACATTGATAAAAGATACTGAAAATGATTCAAAGAAATGAAAAGATATTCCATGCTCTTGGATTGGAAAAAAATATAATTAAAATGACCTTACTATCCAGAGCAATCTGCAGATTTAATGTGATCTCTATCAAATTACCCAGGAAATTTTTTTTCACAGAACTAGAACAAATAATTCTAAAATTTATACATAATCACAAAAGACCCCAAACTGCCAAAGAAATCCTAAAATAAAAAGAACAAATCTGGAGGTATAACCCTCCCAGACTTCAAATAATATTGCAAAGCTACAGTAATCAAAACAGCATGGTATTGGCAGAAAACCCAACAGAAAGATCAAGGAAACAGAATACACAGGCCAGAAATAAACCCACACACCTATGGTCAATTAATCTTTGAAAAAGGAAGCAAGAATATACAATGGAGAAAAGATAGTCTCTTCAGCAAGTGGTGTTGGGAAAGCTGGACAGCTGCATGTAAATCAATGAAGTTAGAACACTCCCTTATACTATACACAAAAATAAACTCAAAATGGCTTAAAGGCTTAAATATAGACAAACACATTAAACCTCCTAGAAGAAAACACACGCAAAACATTCTCTGACATAAATCTTAGCCACATTCTCTGAGGGCAGTCTGCGTAGGCAATAGAAATAAAAGCAAAAATAAACAAGTAGGACCTAATTAAACTTATAAGCTTTTGCACAGCAAAGGAAACCATAAATAAAACAAAATGACAACCTACAGAATGGGAGAAAATATTTGCAAATGATGAGACTGACAAAGGCTTAATTTCCAGAATATATAAACAGCTCCTACAACTTAACAACAAAAAACCAAACAACCCAATCCAAAAACAGGCAGAAGATTTAAACAACCAATTCTCCAATGAAGACATACAAATGGCCAATAGGCACATGAAAAAAATGCTCAATATCTCTATCAAAGAAATGCAAATCTAAACTACAATGAGGTATTAACTCACATCAGTCAGAATGGCCATCATTAAAAAGTTCACAAATGATAAATGCTGGAGAAAGTGAAAAGAAAAGGGAACCCTCCTACACTGCTGGTAGGAGTGTAGTTCTGTGCAGCCATTATGGAAAACAGTATGGAGATTCCTCAGAAAAATAAAAATAGAATTATATAATCAGCATATATCTGGAGGGAACTCTAATTTGAAAAGATACATGCAGCCCAATGTTCATAGCTGTACTATATACAATTGCCAAAACATGGAAACAACCTGGGTGTCCACTGATAAATGACTAGCAAAAGAAGTTGTGGTATATTTATACAATGGAATACTACTCAGCCATAAAAAGAATGAAATAATGCCATTTGCAGTAAAAAGTAACATGGATGGATGTAGGGACTATCATTCTAATTGAAGTCTGCCAGAAAGAGAAAGAAAAATACTATATGGTATCACTTATATATGGAGTCTAAAAAAAAGAAAAAAGAGGACACCAACGAACTCATATACAAAACAGAAACAGATTCGTAGACATAGTAAACAATCTTATGGTTACTGGGGGAAAGGCAGTGGGAAGGGTTAAATTTGGGAGTTTGAGATTTGTAAGTGTTAGCCACTATATATAAAAACAGATTTAAAAAATTTCTTCTGTATAGCCCAGGGAATTATATTCAATATCTTGTAATAACCTTTAATGAAAAAGAACATGAAAATGAATATATGTATGTATATGCATGACTGGGACATTGTTCCGTACACCAGAAACTGACACACTGTGACTATACTTCAATTAAAAAAATAACAATAAAATTGCAACTAAAAAAGAACAACATATAAAAAGGATCACACACTATGATCAAGCAAGATTTATTCCAGTGATGCCATGATGGTTCAATATTCGCAAATCAATTAATGTGGTATATACACACACAATCACATGATTATCTCAATAGACACAGAAAAAGAATTTGACAAAATTCAACATCCATTCATGATAAAAATCCTCATCAAAATTGATATAAAGGGACCATATGTCAACATAATAAAAGCCATTTATGACAAACCTATAGCTAACATCAAACTCAAATACGAAAAGCTTAAAGTAAAATCAGGGACAAGACAGACACCCACTCTTATCACTTTTATTTAATATAATATTAGAAGTCCTAGCCACAGAAATCATACAATACAAAGGAATAAGAGGCATCCATATTTGAAGGGAAGAAGTAAAACTGTTACTATTTGCAGATCTCATGATTCCATATTTAGAAAATGCTGAAGTACACACAAAAAACTATTAGAACTAATGAATTCACCAAGTTGCAGGATACAGGATTAATATTCAGAAATCTAATCCTTTTCTATACACTAATAATAAACTATCAGAAAGAGAAAGCAAAAAAGGCATACTGTTTCCAATCACATCAAAAAGAATAAAATATCCAGGAATAAAGTTGACCAAGGAAGTGAAAGACATATATTCTGCAAACTATAAAACACTGATGAAGGAATTTGAAAATAATACAAAGAAATGGAAAGATATCCCATGTTTTTGGATTAGAGGATTATTTTTAAAATTTCCAAACTACCCAGAGCAATCCACAGATTTAATGCAATCCCTATCAACATACCCATGAGACTTTTCACACAACTAGGACAAATAATTTTAAAATTAATTTATATAGAACTACAAAAGACCCTGAGCTGGCAAAGCAATCTTGAGAAAAAGAACAAAGCTGGAGGGTACCATGCTCCCTGACTTGACTATACAACAAAGCTACAGTAATCAAAGCAACATGATATTGTTTCTTTGCAGTCCAAAAAGTTTTAGATTGATGTATTCCCTCTTGATTTTTCTTTCATTGCTTGTGCTTTTGATGTCATATCCAAAAAAAATCCTTGCCGATACCAATGTTGAGGAGCTATTTCCCTATGACTTCTTCTAGGACTTTTATGATTTTATTTCCTATATAAATCTTGAACACATTTTAGGTTAATTTTTGTGAATGGTGTGACAAGAGTCCATTTTAATTTAATTTTTCTGTAGGTAGATACTCAGCTTTACCAACATCATTTATTGAAGAGACTACCATTTCCCAATTGGGTATTCTTTGCCTCCTTGACCATATATTATATGGGTGTATTTCTGTGCTGTCTATTCTGTTCCATGTGTCTATGTGTCTATTTTTTTTTTTTGCTACAGCTGTACTGTTTTGATTACTATAGCTGTTCTGAATACTACAGTAGTATTGTTTGAAGTCAGGAAGTGTGAATCATCCAGCTTTGTTCTTGTTTCTCAAGACTGCATGGGGTTTTTGAGATCTTTTGTGGCTCCATACAAATTATAGGATCGTTTACTCTATTTCTGTTAAAAAAAAAAAAAGTCATTGAAATTTTGATAAGGATCTCACTGCAACTATTGGTGGCTTTGAATAGTACGGATATTTTAACAATATTACTTCTTCTGATCTATGTGGGATATCTTACCATTTGTTTGTGTCTTTGTCAATTTCTTTCATCAAAAGTCTTGCAGTTTTCATTGTACAGATCTTTTACTTCTTCAGTTAAGTTTGTTTTTTGATGCTGTTATGAATGGGATTGTTTTATTTCTTTTTAAGATGTTTCAGTACAAGTTTATAGAAACACAACTGATTTTTGTATATTAATTTTGCATCCTGCAACCTTACTGAATTTAATTATTAGTGTTAACAGCTTTTTTGGTGGAGTCTTTAGGGTAATCTATATGTAATATTATGGCATCTACAAATAGAGACAGCATTAACTGCTCAAATTCTAACACTGCCATCATAAATATTGAATTTTTTTCTCTCTCTTCTTATACATCCAATTTTCTTCAACTAATCTTTAACTTGCATTAAATCTTCCAAGTAATGATGTGGCTGTGTTAATGCACCACTAACTAGACCACTCATTTTCATATAAATTAGTGCTTTGGCACCATTCACTGATGCAAGCAATTATAACAGTAGGCGGATTATATAGTACAATCCATAAAATACAAGTGGATATTTCTGGCCAATTTTTCTGTCCATATGGAAGAAACTGTCCACATGGCATCAATAAAACCGTGTAGAGTTTTCTACATGTAGTCAAGGAGGAAAGATCACACAATAAAAATTAGTGAGGACCCGATCCAAAGTTCTAGCAAAAGAACTCATTTAGTTTTGAGCCCAACAAGAATGGTGACCATGTTTTACTGTCATATTTTTATTTCATATAGTATGATTTTTAAAACTAAACTATTATTTTTTTAACTAATTAACATAGAAGTGGGTGAAAGTAAAGATTCATGAAAAAGAATTTACAAGATTTTGAACTTATTTGAAGTGAGACAATAGAGAACACAAAATTGCAAATTGTATACTTGCTGACTTAGAAGTTTAGTTTATGAGAAATTTGGAGTAAGTCTAAGTCTGATTCTTCTCTCTCATGTCAATCAAAGTTAAAATTTCTCTGACATATTAAAATATATTCCTCTTAACCCCAATTTGACACATTATATTCTATATTTTTGAAGTATTATATAATAAGATTTATGTTTGTCGTATCTTTCAATATATTTCTAAGTTCAAGTTTGTTTTCTACCCTCTGTGATCCTAATAACACTGAGTTATTCGCTTTAATAAAGGAACTTACTCAAAAGTATTTAGTATAATTGGTTTGTGTTTGTGTGTGCTAGAGAGGTTAAAAGTTCCACTTCTTTGTTGTTTTGCTTTGCTTTTGGGATTTGTTTTTGGGATTATGATAGACTGAGCTATTGTCACCTGATACACATATATGGCCGACTGAGATGCCAATTCCATTTCAAATGTTAATCATATGATCATATTTTAACCCTACTGAGCATTTCATTGCTAACAATTTAAAAGTTTATTTTTTAAAAAAAATCTAACTTTTTGGTTTTTGCCATAAATAATAATTAAATAGCACTTTTTTATGACATGCCACCTTGAAGCAATACTAAATATGCAAGCCTAAATACTCCATCCTGCAATAATATTAAATATGCAAATCTAATTTTTGGCAATTTATGTTTTTATCTTTAATTTTATTCTCTTGATTGTTAAAAAACTGATATGCAATTTCAGTTTAAAGAGACAGCATTTTTAAAAGTCATGAAATCTTCCTTTTTAATTATTCTAATGACTACAATACTGACTGTATACACACACAGACACACACACAAGTATAATTTCAAAAATAACATCAATTTACTGTCTGGATAATTTTAAGTTTTATTCTACTTAATAAACATTTCCATAGTGATGACATAAAATAAATAGAGTACAGACTATGTTCAAAACTTATTTTATCTCTTGTATAATACTCTGTTTAAGATTCAAAAAAATATTTGCTTTACATGAACATCCCAAAGAGATACTTCAAGAACTATGCTAGGGGAAATGTGGTGTGTGTGTGTATGTATGGTGGCAGCGTGGCAGAGGGAGGGAGAAAGCCCCATGTTCAAAGGGAATATTGAGAATTATTTTCCTACATAGAGTTTACTGTGAAATGTAATAGTAAACATTCTCTTTAGATCAATATGGCTGCTACATTTTAAGGTATCAAGCAATGTAGGTTAGAAGAGGTTATTGTCTCTCCATGTGGAAAATGTATTAAATATATTAAATGCAGCACTAAGCTGATTCCAGGGCTTATTTTAAGCAGCTAAGTCTACAGAGTTAGCTGGTTGAAGATATTTTAATAATATAAAAGCATATAATCTTTAATAATCCATTACAGCTTACTTTTATGTGTTTCCTTTTTTCCCCCTGTAGCATCTGGGCAAATAAATCATCTTTTTTATTTCCTTGTTTCTTCTTTCATTTTTTGTTCTTTTTCCCACTTTCTTTCTTCCCTTCTTCTTTCCTTAATTATAAATTTGAAATTATCCCTTACATTTAAGATTGTAACAACATTTTTGGTCCAGATTCTGACTATGTCTTCAGTTTCTATTGATTTTAGGATTAAACTGTGTTAAAACTTACAAAAATTAGAACTTACCTAGTCCTGATGCTGTTTCTATAAATTTTTATAAATGTGGAAAAAGTCTCAGGGTGGTATCTGAACATGCGAGCTATTGGTAGGTTGATAATTAGGTCTCTGGTATCTTGGCACTATCCTCATTTTATGATTTTATTGTATATTATTTGTTTAAACAGATTCATGTCCTGTTGAAAATACTTAACAATTTAAATTACTATTATTGGCAATAGATATAAATTAGTACAAATGATAGTGCCTCCTGAAACAAGAGATTAAATTAAAAAATATAAATAAGAATGTCTTGAAAATATCTTAATTTATAGTATATTTAAGACACATAATTCTGAGGTAGTAAAATATTAAAATTTTATAAACAGGTGAAATAATCTTAGTTCTTCAGTATCTGCCCTATGTCATTCTGTGTCTTAGTAATTTATTAATGAAACCTATATATGTACATATATATACATGTATGTTTCATTAATAAAGTGTGTATATATATATATATATCTTTCAAAGGCAAACTGCCTCAGTGAACACAAATAAATGGCATCCTCCTATTTCTGAAAGTCGGCCAATCAATAAATTATACACTGCAATAAGCACACCTCTGAATACCAGATAATGTCAATTTACTTTTGCTTCTGAAAGTCACTCACTGATCTCCGTGCTTACCAAAGACAGCTATGAAATTCAGCAGTCTGCACTGGCTGGAATACTGTGATTGAGCTGCATATAACTAACTGTATACAGCAAGACATGACTTTCCACAGCAAATTAGGAATTCAGCTTTATCTTTTCATTTCTGAGATTAAGCTATGATCTTAACATCTTTTGATGATTCTGGAAATGATATTGAAATTATGCAAAAACTCCTAAGTTTGGATATTTGATAGGACTCACAAGATTCCACTGGACATACTCACAGAAAATGTCTATTTAAAGGCAAAGCATATGGTACTGCAGGATAAGCAGGGTACAGGAAAGCACTGGAGGTCCTAGAAACAGCTCATGAACAAGCTCCCCAAGGTCCTCATTAACATATGGACTGTTCTGTTTCCTAACGGAATTCTCAATATCTGAATGTAGAATCTTAGTTTTAGAAGAGATCAAAGCAGGCATTTCCAGCATAGTTTTCATGCCCTTTTGGTCATATAACCAAGGCAGAGTATCTAGCCATCTGGGTCAGTTGAAAGCCATAAATTGAAAAACTGTCTTTGGAGGTGATTTGTCGAATTTTGACTTTAAACATCATATCATGAATCCCAGTGCCCTTTTGTTGCCTGAAAGTAAAAAAAAAAAAAAATCCAAAACCCCAGACATCTAGAAATCTCCAGAGCTTTTCCAGTCCAGCTATAAATCAATTATGTAGCTATACATCGTATGAAAGGCCCTTTGTTGGCAGACTTCTAGAGCTTCCTTGTGCCAAGACCTGCACTTACTAAGTCTCTTGAACTTAAATTCCATTTTTTCCTTCCACTTTGCCACCAGGTGATTTGTATTCAGAGATCTGAGCTTTAGGAGTTTGATTCGGCTCTTGTTGAGTTTAGTTGGGATAGCATAGTATTTATAACAAAATAGTTCTTTGCATAAGGTCTTTAGACCTATGTTATTGTGTAATATAATTAAGCAAAGATACTTGTATAAAGTAATTAGACCTTTTGGTTTTAAGATGTACCATAGTACACCCTGGTTATTAGGATAAAGTAATCATGTCCAGGTTTTTATATTAAGCAATTTGATTTTTGTTTGAAGGTCTAATATTTGGTAAATAATTAGACTTTGGTTTTTATATAAGGTCATTAGACTTTTGTTATGGAAATATAAAATTTACTAAGTATTTCAGCATTAACCTGCTTATTCTTTTGCTACATGCTTTGCCATTGCTATTGCTTAACTGTATCATTGGTTAGCAAATTTTATAAAAGGCCACATAATAAATATTTTAGTTTTTGTTGTTGTTGTTTTTATGGCTACAATCTCTAGTGCACATTCTTCTTTTGTAGTTTGTATAAACATGTATGCATAATAAAAACTTCCTTAGCTTATAAGCCATATGCCCTGTTAGGCTCACTGGCCATAGTTTGATGACTACTGTATGTAAACAGACATTTTTCATGTGTTTTTCTTTTATATTTGATTGTCTCATTTCAGCTGAATTTTTAAGAGAATTTTTATAGGAAAAGCAGGGGATATAGGCTCAAGACATCTCCAATCCAAACAGTTTCTGAGAGCTTATTACTGGAAGTGTGTTAGACTGACGACCAGTTTGAAGAACTAAAATTAGCCAAATTTTGCATTATGCCCTATAAAGCCTTTAGGAGCACACTTCTATCATTACATTTGTAAAATCAAAAATCCTCATCAAAAGCAAATTACCATATGAAGTTGCCAAGTTTTGGCCAAGACCATTGGAACTACATTCATCTACGTGTTACATACATTTTATCTATTTGGTCATAATTGTCCTCTTTACTCATTTAACTTTACACGTTTCTCTATTTGACTGTCTTGTTCATCTCACCAATAATAGTAACTTGTCAAAGTTTAGGATTTGACAGAGAAAATCATCACCCTAACTGTATCATCCAGTTCTCTTAAGCTATTAATAATACAACCAATTTAAAAAATGGTATAAAGCTATCACATACATTAATCTAGCCAATAGTAATACATTTTTGTAAGCCATGGAGACATTAAGAAAAAATCCTTGCACAAGAATCGTCAAGATGCTAGAATGTATCTGCCACAGTAACACCCAGAGAAAATATTCCTACTGCTCCAGCAAAATGGATTACAACTTTTGCAAAACACGTGGATTCTTCTCTTGTAGGTATAAACTGGGCCTCTGGTGTCAATCTAAGATCAAGGCAAGTTGTTTTGTGGGGCTATTAGTTAGATGATTCCAAGAATAAACTACCCCCAGATATTCAGGGGAATATGTGTCCTTACAAAACTCCAATGGGATGAAACACTTTCTGGGGAAATGAACAGGAACAGGTGGAACAGACCACCAAAGACACTCATTCCGTGAGAGACGGGAAAACTTGAGATAATTATAAAAAATCTGTCACTCACTGCAACTGAAATACTAATAGTAATATCCAAACCCTAGCTGCACAATGACCCAGCCTAGTATCTTCGTTTCAAGTATAGATTAAAAATAGGCTTATAATGGAAAGGAGAGGCAATGGCTCTAGCATACATACATCTAACATATAACAAATAGCTCATGAATCACTGGGATGTGTCTTCTGTTAGAGATAAATTATACCACGTGCATTTATTGTTGTATTCTTTTTTTCATAGTGATTTATTGTTTATATAGCACTTACTTTCTGTCAATACAGAATATGGAATTGAATTTCAAAAATATGTGTAATGATATTTACTCTAATTTCTTATCCAGATAGTTTATATTCACTCAGTATTTTGAACACTGGATAAGGTTGTATATGAGTTAATTTTAAGAACACTCTATCTGATATTAGAAAAGGTTTTTGCATTCATTAATATATTTATTATTACCTATTGCACATATAAGCATGGTTTTAGTATTTGAAAATACAGACTATAAAAGTAATTTTAATTCTTTGCTGTTCTTTTTAACAGGAAGATAGTTTTTTTCCTTTCATGAATGTAATACTACATAGAAAATTCTAACTTTAAATTTAAAATATAAGTATACCACAATATGATCTTAATCTCAATTTTTTAATATAATTTGAGGTTTTAAATTTCATAACTTTGATGTTTTTATAAATGTGTGTAGATTTTAGACTCTTAATTTATTATGCACTTCATAATTATTTAGAACATTAAGTTTTTAGATTATGCATATTATGTGTTAATTGTTATGCTGAATGGCATTATGTTTTTAGTGTTTAAAAATTACCATTAGATTATGTAAATTGATTATAAATGAGAGCTCATGCTTAAAGAGTATTCCATTAAGTTTTTCACTCTAGAGGAAGAAAACGTATATGAGGCATGACATAACTTTTCCTTTATAGATTTCCATTTCAAGTAGAACTAATGGTATTCTAGCATCAAGGATCTTAAACTCACTCACACATCCACATGTCTTTAGATAGGGAAATAGCCATATTGTTCTAAAGAATCATACTGGGAATATTCATTAATATTTTCTGAAATATACTGCATTTAATAAGTTACAGGACCCTACTTTTAAATGGTTATGGGACAGGATTTCAGAATGATGATATGATTAGCTCCAGCAGAACTTCCACCCAGTGAAAGGACCATTTAGCTGGTGATATTATATGACAAAAACACCAACTATTTAAAGCCTGTGGAAACTTTCCTCTGGGCACAGAGTATATGGAGAAATATTTATTCAAGAAAATCTAGTAATTCTCAGTAGGAGTAGTTACAGTCTGTGGCATTTGAGCCATTAACTGCTTCTCATCTCCACTCCCAGGTCAATGTGATGGATCTGGGTGGATCTGACCAAGAAGATGGGGTTTCCACTTACCCTGGGTCCCAAACTAGTATTTTCATCCTAGGAGGGTCAGGGCATCAGCATTCTCACCGACCCCCGCCCTTAGATCTTGGGTTTTAGAAGCTGTAATTCAGGCAGCTGTGGCAGAAAGGACAAGGCTTTCCTTTAGAAAGACAAGTAGATATAGAAAATCTGACTAAATTTATAATTAATTACAAAGGATGAGTTAGTCATTTAAATATATATATTTTAAAAATCTAGGGTCCAGATGCCTTCACAGGTGAATTCTACTGTTTAAAACAATATATCTCTTCACAAACCCTTCCAAAAAAACAGAATAAATGCAACACTCCCCAACTCATTCTGTGAGACCCATATTATTCCAATACCAAAGTCAGAAAAACACATACAAAATAAAACTACAGAACAACATCTCTTATAAACATGGATACACTGACATCCTCAGCAATATACCAGCAAATGTAATCCATCAACATACAACAAAAAGTGTACAGTGACAAAATAGGCTTTATGCAAGGTATGCAAAGTTGTTTAAACATCAGAAAATCCTTTAATACACGATAGCAATAGAACACAGTACAAAAATCCCCTGACCGGACACATACCTATAGATGTAGAAATAGCATTTGACCAAATCCAACAAGTTGTCATGAAAAGAAAAGAAATACTCAAAACACTAGAAATAGAAGAAACATCATCAACATTATAAAAGGCATCTAAACATACCACTAAGAGAAATGAGACAAATACTCAGACAAATGAGTGCACAAATGTTCATAAAAGCAGTATTTATGACAAGTGGAGACTCTCCAAATGTCTATCAAATGATGAGTGGGTAAATAAATTATGGTATAACCATACAATGATATATTATGGAATATGGATATATGCTACAGCATGGATGAAGCTTGCAAACACGATGAAAGAAACCAGTCACAAAAGAGCACATGGTAAGTGATTCCATGTATACAAACTGTCTAGAATAGGCAAATCTATAGAGACAGAATGTAGATGAGTGTTTGTCTAGGATAGAAGGCACAGTAGGGATGGGAGAAAGATGAAAATTACCATTAATGGTTATCAAGTTTCTTTTAAGGTGACACAGTATTTTAATATTAGATTGTGGTGACAGTTGCACAACACTATGAATTAACTAAAAAATACTGAATGTAAATTTTAAATGAATGGAGTGTATGGTATGTGACTTAATATTTCAATAAAACTGTTAAAATGGTTAAAATTATTTGATTCTCTACATTTTATTACCAGGTTTTTTTTTGATATTTTACTAAATTCCACTAATCTACTGACGTAAGTCAACCACAAAAATCAAAATAAGGAAGTGAAATAAGTTTAGAGGAGGGTGTCAAAGATCTGCATCCTAGATGGGTTACAGTATTAATAATGTATATGAAATGCAAGTTTTGAAGAATTCCATTTTTTCACCTACCAACTGCAAAGACTGTACCAGATTATTTCTGAGATCCCAAGACATTTGGGGCTTACCTGACTTTTAATTTTTTAAAAAACCCATATATGTATTCTTGCTTCCCACAGCTAATCTTTACATAACTCCAGTACTGAATAAAACATACAAACTTGTTTTTCTTAACAATGACACTCTGTATTTACATAGTCTGATGTGCCTTTTAAGTAATTTTGAGTATAGTTTGAGAGCTTGCCAAATTTCTATTTTTCTTATTATATACTCAATGAAGGCGATTTGATCAAATTCATTTAACTAATGAGCAATTTCTAAGTCAAAGATTCCCAGCTTTTGGAAAAATCTCATAAGTCATAATACTAAATAGTTTAATTTTTTAGTACATATTAAACATTAGCTAATTTCATATTAAACTTAACTATTTCTTCAATTTGATACTCATTTTGATAGGTCCTTAAGTAGATTTTTCTTTTCAATTTAGTGACTGATAGTATTAATATACAAGAAACTCTTCTACTTCATGTGTTTTTTTACAAACTATTTCATAAACCTAGTATGTAAATGTGGTGTCAAGTTTCAGGATAGTTACTGGTAACTTCTATCATCTTTCCCAATGTACTTTTGATACTTCAACTTGATTGCAACTTGCCTGTAAGAACTATTTATTCAAATAAAATTATATACCTAAATATCTCTTTCTCTATCATCTATCTATATAACTATCCTGTAAAATTATATAATATATATTACATATATATTTTGATTTTTTTAGGATAGTATGTTTTTAATATTATTAAGTGACTTACTAATTTATCCATATTTATGTCTTACATACTTTCTCTTTATAAGAGTCTTTAAATTTTATTTTATTTAGAATTTTAATACTAATTTTGAAAATAATGTAGAAATTCAGCATAAGGGAAAAAACATAAGATTGAACATATAAAGCAATCATTAGTATAATTACTCATGCCATGTTTTTGTCATTACAAGTTGTAATCTTTCAATTTACATGGAGATTTTTTTTTTGCCCTTTGGGTTTTAGCAGCTTGACTTGGAAAATCAACTTAAAATTTCATCTTTTTTTGGTGTCTTGTAAATTGGTAATTTACCAATTCCAAACCAGTCCTAATCAGCATCAGTTTACTTCTTTTTCTAACCTAAAATCCGACATTTGATCTCCTAAGAGGGTAAGATGAGTTTTCTTTTCAGCAACTGAAATCAGCCTTTCTTTGATCTTGTGAAGAAAGACTAACAATGGTCTTTAAAGATACATCACTTTGATCTTGGTCATATTTTATGTGGAGCTCTGCTTTGAAGACACAATGAATATGATCTGGAGATTCTAATTTATAATTTATACATTACTTCATTTAAGTCTGGGTGTAAACAATCTATGCAATTGTGGAAATAAGTTTGTTTTCTGGTACTCCCATGAACGTTCTGTTATCATTAAAAATGACCCATGTGAGTGGAATTTTATATTATTCTGAATTTAAGTCTATGTTTTTTAGTCCTTTTTTCAAAATTGCATTTGACATATTAGGCAGTGAGTCCATTATTACCTCTGTTTAAATGAAACAAATATTTCAAAGTACTGTAGTGGAATACACAAAACTTCTGAGGCTGGATAATGTTAACCATTATGCTTGTCCTATGCAGAAATTTCTCACTCAAAATAATTCCTGCCTCATAGCCCTTGCGGCTGTATTTCCTAGAATTCTACTGAATAACAAATGGGGTGCCAAAGAAGAGAAAATTTAAGAATTTAATTTGTATCTATCAAGAATGTTGTTAGGATCAGTGAAAAAAGTTGCAGAATAAGACAGGAAAAGAGAAATTATAAGGGACCTATGCATAATTAAACAAAAATTTTAAAAACCTCTCTAATTGAAACAAGTAAGATAATATCTCTAATGTTTGATTCAGTGCATTTAACCAGAAAATAAAATTGTCATTCTACCACTGAGTGGGTTCATTCCATGTATTGTTGGCTCACTTTCTCTCTTCATAATTCAACGTCCATTTATAGCCATTACTTCCTTTTTTCGCAGTTTTACTGAGGTATAATTGACATGTAATATTAAGTTTAAGTTATACAAAGAAAAGATTTGATAGACATCTCTGAAAAAATTACCACAATAAAGGCTAATTAACATGACCATCACCTTACATTCTTTCTTTCATGTGTGTGGTAAGAATACTTAAGATCTACTCTCTTAGCAACACTAAAGTATACAATACAGTATTGTTAACTATAGTCACTATGCTATAAATTAAATCCCCAGAATGTATCATCTTATAAAAAGAAGTTTGTACCCTTTGACCAGTATCTCCCCATTTCCTCCACTTCTCAGCCCCAGGTAACCACCAAGCTATTCTTTGATTCCATACTTGGGTTTTCAGATTCACTGTGTAAGTGACAACAAACAGTATTCATCTTTCTCTGCCTGATCTATCTTACTTAGCATAATGCCCTCAAAGATTCATCCATGTTGCCACAAACAGCAAGATCTTCCTCTTTCTTGTGGCTAAGATTCCATTGTACATATATACCACATCTTCATCTATTCACCTGTTGACTGATATTGAAGCTATTTCCATGTCTTGTAAAGCCATTATTTCTAAGAAAATAACAAAATGGTAAACATCATTGGGAAAACCTGATAATGCAAGTTATATTCTAGTGGCTGTGGTCCCTACATGAAAATAATACATGTAGGGACAGATGGGGAATAACTCAGTAGAAAGGTATTAAAGATGATACTATTTTATGCAACATTCATATTCATGTAATATATTATGAAAACCCAGAACCAAGCCCTGAAACATTTGATAAATTGCTACCGTGGAGAACTACAAAACATTGACTAAGGAAATTAAGGATGACTTAAAGAAATGGAATACATGTTCTTGGATTTGAAGAATTAATATTGTTAAAATGGCCATACTACTCAAAGCAATCTACAGATTTAATGCAATCCTTTTCAAATTACCCAGGACATTTTTCACAGAACTAGAACAAATAATCCTAAAATTTGTATGGAATCACAAAAGACCCAGAACTGACAAAGCAATACCAAAGAAAAAGAATGAAGCTGAAAGAATAACCCTCCCAGGCTTCAGAAAATACTACAGAGCTACAGTTATCAAAACAGCCTGGTACTGGTACAAAAACAGACATACAGATCAATGGAACAGAACAGAGAGCCCAGAAATACACCCACAAACTTTTGGTCAATTAATCTTTGACAAAGGAGGCAAGAACATACAATGGAGTAAAGACAGTCTCTTCAGCAAATGGTGTTCGGAAAACTGTACAGCTGCATTTAAATCAATGAAGTCAGAACACTTCTTCACACTATACACAAAATAAACCCAAAATGGCTTAAAGATTTAAACGTAAGGCAAGACACTATAAACATCTTAGAAGAAAACATAGGCAAAATATTCTCTGACATATATCTTAACAATGTTCCCCTGGGGCAGTCTACCCAGGCAATGGAAATAAGAGCAAAAATTAACAAATGGAACCTAATTAAACTTACATGCTTTTGCAAAGCAAAGGAAACCATAAGTAAAACAAAAAGACAACCTATGGAATAGGAGAAAATATTTGCAAAAGATGAGACTGACAAAGGCTTAATTTCCAGAATATATACAGTTCATACAACTTAAGAAAAAGAACAAACAATGCAATCCAAAATTGGTAGAAGACCTAAACAAGCAATTCTCTAATGAAGACATACAAATGGCTGATAGACACATGAAAAAAATGCTCAATATCGCTAATTATTAGAGAAATGCAAATCAAAACTACAATGACGTATCACTTCACACCAGTCAGAATGGCCATCATTCAAAAATTCACAAAAGATAAATGCTGGAGAGGGTGTGGTATAAAGGGAATCCTCCTACACTGTTGGTGGGAATGCAGTTTGGTGCAGCTGTTAAGGAAAACAGTATTGAGATTCCTCAGAAAACTAAAAATAGACTTACCATATGTTCCAGCAATCCCACACCTGAGCATACATCCAGAGGGAATCTTAATTCAAAAAGATACACACCCCCTAATGTTCACAGCAGCACTAATTACAGTAGCTAAGACATGGAAACAACCTAAATGTCCATCAACTCATAACTGGATAAAGAAGCTGTAGTATATTTAGACAATGGAATACTAGTCAGCCATAAATAATAATAAAATAATGTTATTTGCAACAACATGGATGGACCTGGAGTTTGTCATTCTAAGTAAAGTAAGTCAGAAAGAGAAATTAAAATACCATGTGCTATCACTTATATGCAGACTCTAAAAAGAAAAATGACAAATGAACTTATTTACAAAACAGAAACAGACTCACAGATCACAGACATAAAAAATAAATTTATGGTTACTAGGGGCGAAGGGGGTGGGAAGGGATAAATTGGGAGTTTGAGATTTGTGGATACTAACTACTATATATAAAATAAACAACTTTATACTGTACAGCACAGGGAACTACATTCAATATCTTGTAGTAACTTATGGTGAAAAAGAATATGAAAATGAATATATGTATGTATGAATATATGTATGAATATATGTATGTTCATGTATGAGTGAAGCATAATGCTGTACACCAGAAATTGACACAACACTGTAAACTGACTACACTTCAATAAAAATATATATATACACAAAAATATTTCAGTAGTACTATAAAATTATAGAGTAAGTTATAGTACCAAAATATCTACAAATCTGGACTAAAAGTGATTGTGACTATCTGTGCATTAAATATACTTTGGGAGCGTCTATTGGTTATGGTAGGAAATTGACAATGATGCTCACAGCACAGAAAGGACACATTCACTGATGCCTACCCCAGAAGCGGCCAAAATATCATGAAAAGCTGTCACACCTCCCACCAGGCAGGAGGGGACCAGGCAGCTGGAGATCACAGATAAAAATTCACAAGGGAGCTCTTCACAAGTACCACACTCAGGGACTAACTGTTTTGATCATCTTTTCCCAACCTGTTGGCGAAGGAGGCATTTCCGATCCAGGGTTATGGGAATGGCCAAGTACCTCCCCCAGGACACTGGACAGTTGAGATCAACCGCAGCTTATTAGTCACACACACTCACAACCAGGAGGACACTGTGCTGTGCAGGGTCTCATGGTGTTTGCCCTTGGTACAGAGTGAGCGAGAAGAGGCTCTGGGGGTAGGTTTTATGGTAACCAACAAGAAGATAAATGAATTCCTGGATCCCACAGGAGGATGTGAATGCCTGGTTGGAATAATTTTGCTGGCTGGTGGGGAGCTAAAGGCGTTTTGGCTCGAGGATCTTAATCACAGGAGTGGATCTGGGGAGGGAAACTTGTACCAAGGCCATCTGAGGCACTCCAAGCTCCTGATGTCATGGAAGCACTTCACAGTGAGTTCACTTCAGGCTTTGCACCATGCTACTCAAGAAGCATTCTGTACACAGCTTCTTCATGGTGCCCTTCCTCCCCAGAAAGAGACTGATCTACTACAGAAAGTTTGCATTTTCTGCCATGTTAAGACAAATTTAATGTTCCCTCTATTATCTGGCTTTTTCACTCAGAATAAGTATTGAATTCAACCTAATTATTTTGAAATTCATGGCTAATCTACATGCTGGGTTCTGTTTAAATTTTTAAGAAACTGATTGTCAGCGTTGGCTACATTTTACACTCTGACCAATAGTGCGTGAAGATTTCTTTTGTGCCACATCCTTACCAACTTCCGGTGTGGGGAGTCATTCTAATATCGGACATTTTAATAGCCTAATGATAGCTGATTGTGGCTCTGATATTCCCAAATGTTTAAGGACTGTTTTTCTCTTCATTGTGGATCATGTTTTCCTGGACTTTCACATGCCTAGTGAAAGCGGTCAGACATCAAGCACTGTGCGTTTCACCTTCGTGGGTGATGGATACTTTTTTTATACCTACAAGTATTATTGAGCTTTGTCTGGGTTGTCATTAAATCTTGAAGATGATTTGCTCCTTTCCAATCTTGTTTTAATATTTTAGGCAGGAATGGAAGATCATTTAATCTGGAATTAGTTCCTCTCCACTACTGAGGCAAGACCTTCTGAATATTCTACCTGATGTCCCACGACTCATAAGATTTCCCAATATGGTTGGCGACAGCAGGCAGCATTCTTGGCATTTTGTGAGCCCCAGGAGTTGATTTTCCCTGTTGACTCAGTAGTTCTTTCCGCATCCTTGGTTACTTTCCTCCCAGGTGTGCACTGATCAATGCTCAGTTCAGTTCTTGAGGGGTCTCCCTGAGGATCCCCGGGCTCTCCTTTGGTGAAGCCATCTTCTATTTGATACTCTTTCCCCAAAATTCCGGCCACCATGGTCTGCCTGGATTCCGATCCGTGTCTCCTCGAGGAAGGGAGACTTCCCGGCTCTGCTTGTGCTCCTACTGCCTGAGATTTGAGCCAAAGCCCGGAAATGTCTCCGAGCAGTAAGCCGGGAGAACGACAGGCTTTACTTTGTTTATCTCCCATTTCTCAGCGGTTACTACCCTTCACTGCTTGATGTCCAATGTCGTTAGAGCCACTGTCTCACATATTTCCCCTAGTGCTTTAGTTGTTGAGACAGGACAGCACATCTTACCCTGTTACTGCATTTTGGCCAGAGGTAGATGTCACAGTTGGTTTTTTGTTTGTTTTTATTTATTTTTTAATTACAGCATAAAGTAGCTTTTCCTGACTCCTGTAGAAAACGTTATATTAATATCAGTATGCTCAAAAATTAGATTTAAGACAAAGAAAACATCTTGCATATAATTTATAAGTAAGTTCTGAAGGTGTGTGTTTGTATGTTTTATATGACAAGAGAACAACAGTAATAAAACCAACATAGTCAAGATTCTATGCAGGACAGAAAGACCAATGAGATGTTACACAATTCTTAGAGGAAATGGAGAAGTTAAATACATGTGGCTGCCAGTCTGCTTTGGCTTTAATTTCACACCACGATAGCCAGGATCAAGAAGCCAGGACGACATGACTTTGACTCCTAGAGTTTAGGAAACAGTTTCTCCTCTTTTAAGAGTGCTGCCACCGTTACCGTTTTCTTGGAACACGAGACTGGTAATTAGACAGTAAGACCTGGAGTCTAGCTTCTGTTAACATTCATTTCTGTCAGAGCAGGTTATCTGTCAATAATACTTGAGAAGTATGGATCTGCCTCACTTCCAACTTACAAATGCAATTCCTAGTTTACACTTAGAACTCTAGGTTTGAGAGTGTCTGAAAAAACGCAGTACTTAGCTTTCCAACCTTAGAAACCCAAGGCAAAAGAAAGGTTATGAATGTCAATCAATGCATCCATCCAACTCCATCACTGTGGCTACTCAAATTCCATTCATTCTGTCTATGCGTAATAAATGTCCATCTGTACTGGAAGACGGAGCAAAGAGGGTAACCAAAGCACCAGCAGTCATGGCAGCCATCTCAAAGTGACATCCATTCTCTGCTTATTTAGTCAAAATTCTGCCTTCCTTTCCTCTAAATAGAAAACCAATTTTTAAAGTCAATTATAAAAAATGTACTACATATAATGTATTAAGGAAAAGGAAGAACAAAATTATATCCCTTTTAATAAGGAAAAGAAGAAAATATTCAGTCACTACATTAGGGAAAAGCCACCAGGAAATGTAACCACAGGTGTAAGTTTAGATGTACTTGAAGGAAAGAGAGAATATTCTCAATTACTAAAGCCTGCATTTCAGTCCACAGGGCTATTTATTTTTATCTCATCACATACCCCACATTGCCTTTTCCTTTACTCAGTATCTCAGCACTTGAAATTTTATTACTCAGCACCTTGAGTCATTAATGCTCCTACTTTTTTTCTACTATCACAAATGATGAAGGAGTTGACCAATTAATCTGAGGAGCCTGTGTTCTCAAAACACACTCCTCTCCACTTCCTTCTTGATAACCAGGATTAAGCACATTGCACAGCTTGGCCAAAAGGCTTTTGGAGGTGCTGGAATCCGAAGGCAGAAAGGGTGTTCAGAGATCCCGAGGCATGGACTCTGCTTTGCCCCTGGGTAGGAGCAGAGTTCGGGTTAACAACCAGGGACACTGGCTGTCTATAAACACAGCCTTGTGAATAAAGCACGTGGATTATTACAACAAAGAAATAAATAAAGCACATCACACAGTATGATAAACAGCTTCTCTTGCTGATTCAATGGCATTGGGGTCCAAAATGACTCAGTGACTGTATGAAAACAGTGTTTTGTTTTCTGGGTAATTTATACCTTTAAACCAGAAGAGCACAAACTTCTAGAGATGGAGAACAAAAATCTGTTAGTGGAGTATCAGGAAAAACCACTTACAAATCTTGAAAACCAGAAATGTATATTGCGGCCGTGGCAGAAATAGTACCAAATGTTGCCCAGGGAAGGGATATTCATGCCCAGCATCAGTCTTACTTCAGTACATACAAATACATGCTGGGCTAGGTCACATTTTTGTAGGACAATAACAGCTTGGGGTGATGCCATTACTGAATCTTCAAAAGATCCCTTTAAATTTATATGAAGACAGGACAAACTCCCTAGACCTGAGCCACTCGACTAATTCATATTAATTTTGTTATTGCTGTTATTGTAAAATAAACTGGTTTATTTAAAAACAATGTTGTGCATGATATCACAGTAGTGAAGCAGACATTCAGTAAACCCACAATGGACAATGCTTAGAGAAGCAATGGGGTCAGAGAAGACAGATCCATATCCAGCATAATTTTTATTCAAGTGAAAAAAAGGAGTTGTTTCTTTAGAAGACGTCACCAGACATAATTAAACTTCTGCTGGGTGATTTTCCAGTTCTGCAGGGAAATGATATTATAAAAGGAAGTAACAGTGATATGTGAAACCGTGTCCCATTAATGGCAGTGATGAGCTTAGACGCAGCGGGGGTGGGGTCCCTGCCACTTGTTCCAGGAATAATCCTCATCCCGGCTGCCCTGTGAGCTTACTGACTCTGAGGTTATGGTAATCAGTAAGAGACGCTGACCAGGGTGGGTAAACCTGTCCCTCTGACTACTGAGCTGCTTCTGCAGTAAATACTCTTTTGGGAGCACTCACACAGGAACAAACAGATTCTCATCTCACTTGATCCTGATTCTGAAACGTCTATACATTTAATTCTTCCCCAGATCCTTTTATGAGGAACCCACCAGCCATTATTTTTAAGTCCTTACTTCCTCACCATGTGGTTAGTCCTTGCCCATAAATCACTGCAGATTTGTACCTCTGGCACGTCTTTCTTTAGGAAAAGTACACTTGCAGATACACTGGACGGAGGGACTGATCTTCCCACCAGCCTTCAGGTCCACGCCTGGCTGTGCAGGTGAAACGGAGTAGCATTTAGTTTCTAGCAGCACCCAGTCAGTAAGCCCAAATAAACCGTCAGTCAGGCTTATGTTTGATTTCCTGAGCCAACTGCCGATGCGATCTTTCTGTGGGTCTACAGATGTGCACAGAGCATTCCCGGCTCTAGCACAGGGTCAGGCCCTCCTCATTTGTGCATCTCTACATGTTTAAGGAGTCCTGCTGCACAAGAACAGGAGTCTGAGAGTGTTTCTCCAAGAAGAGTGATTCTTCGCATAGCTTTGTTCTGCCCTGTGCGTCTCTGACTGAGGACTTCCGCAGATGCCCACCGGAATCCTGACCCATCAGAGAAACATCCCTCCCCCTCTGGATCTGCTGTGACGGCGGCAGCAGCGTCCACACAACAGCATGAACAACGCCAGGACAGCCGCTCAGCTTCCTCTTATTCTGTGTTACTTAGTTCATGGCTTAGAGCCAAACGTTCAGCCAGATATCCTTTATGACCTCCAAAATCCAAGCAGATCCAGTAAGCATCATGTCTGCTACTAGCTAGAGAAACCAGGTGTTGGAACCGATAAGTCCAAAATCTCAGTGGAAAAAAAAAAGTCAAAATTACAAGAAACAAAAACCTGTTAATAATGACAGGTTATATGATTGAGTACATTAAAACATCCAAAACAACTGAGTTAATAATAATTACCTTTATTAGAGCTAGCAAGATATTAACAGGATGGCTGGAAATACATTAATACACATGTATACATCTTATTTTAAGATAGAAGTGATAGTTTTTATTTCCTGATTCTGAAATTTGTATGGAGATGCAATGGACCAACCGCAGTCGAAGTCCTACTGAAGGACAACAGGATCAGTACGGTGTTATCCCAGGTACGGACAAGGTGGCAGATGGCACAGAGGGCTGAGCCTGAGAGTGAGACGCACACACAGAAGCCTGATGCAGACGTTGCAGCCTAAGTTAGGGAAGGATCGAAGTTTTATTAATTGGTGCTAGGAAATATGGCTAGCCATACACAGTTAAAAGAAAAAAAAGGTGAAATTGGACCTCTACATCACATGATTAAAAGAGAATCAATGCCCAGTAGATTGAAGTCCTAAATGTGCAAGTTAACCACATAAAACATTTAAAAGGTAAGATTATCTTCATGACCTTTAGGAGAATAATTTCTAAGATGAAACACAGAAATAACCCAAAAGAAACGTATATATATATGGAACACATAAAAGTTGTGGGAAAAAATAAGCTCAATGATGGTGACTACATAGAACATACAAAGAGCGTTACGTGCTACATGAGATAAAAGGGAAAAGTGAGTAAACAGAAACTACAAGAAGGAGACTCCAAATGGCTGGTAAGTGTATGAAAACGACCTCAGGCTCTTTGATAACCAGGCAAAAGCAAATCGAGGCCACACGGCGAAGCTACTGCCGCAGGAGTGGCTGGCTAACCTGACAGTCGGCCAGCATCAGTGTCGGTGAGGATGTGGATCTGTAAGAAATCCATACTCTGCTGGAAGTCAGGTCAATCAGACAACCTTTCTAAGAGCACGTTGACAGTTTCTCTAAGGGGCACCATGTGCACATCCCACAACTCGGCAATTCTGCTTCCAGCTACAGCCCCTAGAAAAATGACGGTGCAACTCATCCAGAAAACATGCAGAGGAATATTCATAGCATCATCACTTACAATTGCCAAAAATTGGACACAACCCAAATATTCATCAACATTAGAATACACGAATAAATCGTGGCATCATCACAACAGAATATACAGAGCAGTAAAAACAGATGAACCGCAGCTACAGGCCACTGGGAATAATCACCAAATACCAAAAGGGGAAAAAAAAAGAAAGCAAACAAACAACAAAAAATTTACACAAGGCAGAAAGGAAGGCTAATAGATGTTGACAGATGAACACAAATCTTAGAAAATCCTAAGGAATTTTTTTCTTCATCACTTTTTGTCAGGGCATTGAACAAAAGAAATCATGAGAACTGTATCATTACAGTCTGAGGAAGACATGCTTTAAAGAGACTGATATCCATACCAAAATCTAATAAGCAGGTTTATTTCTGCTATATTTAACCTTTATAGCGATGATGGTACACACTGTTTTGTCAAGCCAAGTGTATAATAAATTTTTATTAAGCTTATAAGGAAAAGTAGGGGAAAATAAAGCTAGATTGTCAAGTCACAGTGAGAAGATGCTTACTTTTAACATTTCTGCTGAGGAGATGTTAAAAACAAATGGTTCTACCATTTCATTCTCCTAATTTATTTTCCCTCTCAAATCTGAAGAGGCTCATACTCACAGATATTTCCAAGCCAAGCTAACTACTAAATGAATAATTCTTTGTGATGACATTACAAGTGCTAATATAAAGTCTTCCCTTAGCCCATTTTTAAGTCACACAAAGATTCTGCTGAAGAGACAGAAGCAGATGCGGTTTTTAACTCATAGACCCCCTCTCTATGCCATGGTGAATGAACAAAAGTTTTAGAACAAAACACTGAGGAAATGGCAACAAATCACTTTGCCCCCAGGGAACACCTGAAGATCTATTGCAGGAAGGTTTCTTGACACTGAGGAAGGCAGGATATTTGAGAAAACACGCTACCTATGTCCCAGCACCCAGAGCTAAGATTACAGGTGGCCTTAAGCATCGCCCACCCCTGTCAGCAGGTTACCAAGCACAGAGTAACATGAATTGTCATCTAGCCCTGGGAAGAGAACAAATCGAATCCTAAAAAGAGACCCTCTTCAAGGCTCAGGAGCACAAGAAAACCCATGGGTTATGGAAGATGAAGAAACCTGAACAAAACTCCAGCACACCAGCCCTTTGCTTCAGCATTACTTAAGCCCAGAGGAATCTGAAGCTAATGGCCTTAAAGGTCATCATAATCAACTCTAACCCAACTGAGGCCCTAATGAGATTCACCCAACACACTTAATATAGCAGAAGAGACAAGACCATCTCCAGGTGTAACTAATATTTATCTCAGCCCCAGGTGTCTTCTTACATCATTAATCATCAGGGAAGTAGGAATTAAAAGTTCAATACAGTTCTATTAAACAGCCACTAACATAACAAATACTAAAAGGAAAGATTGAGAATAATAACAAGAATGATTCAAAGAAAAGAGCTTTGTCAGAAACAGCTCCAAGGAGTGTAAATTTGTATAATCAGTTTGGAAAGATATTTGGAAGTATTTACTAAAACTGAACCAGGACTTAGCAAGATAATTGTGCCCATATTATACCAAAAGACATAAATGAGACTGTTCATAGCAGTGTTATTAATAATAATACAAACTGGAAATAGCAAATGCATCTTTCTACAGTAGGACAGATAAATGTATTATCATCCCTCACTTCAATAAAAATGAATAAATTACAGCTATTTGCATCAAGGAAGAGTTTCACAAACATAGTATTATCTGAAAGAAGCCAATACAAAAGTATACACAGTAAGATTCCACTCATGTCAATAACATCATGATGAAATGAGTTCATGGTGATAGAAATCAAGTCAGTGCTTTCTCCTGGGTGGAGACGATTGGCTTTAACAGGACGTTACAGTTTCTGGGTTGCTGTTAATAGTCTATATGTTTTTTTTATTAGTTACATATGTCTGTTAAACTTTTGACAGTTCATCCAGCTGTATGATTATAAACAATAAAGATTTTTATTAATAAGCAAGGTACTTAATTCGTAAAAAAAAAAAGATCCAATCCTTCTCCCCCAGAAGAAAACAGACTATATAAAGCTTGAAAATAAGCAGGTGTAGGAAGGTCAGGCTTCAAGTGCCAGGGTCACGGGAACCACGTGCCCTGCTGAGCAGGTGCGCTTCATCACCGACAGTGCCTGTAAGTGACTACTTCTCATGATCATTGAAAGCAGATGGAATTTTAACCAGTGTCTATTATTGTTGCTAAGTTGCTACTCACAATGTGTTCCCCCACCGCCTGGACTTAAGACAGACTAGCCTCATGACCCACAACAGACCATCACTTTGAACAGAAAGCAAGCAGGAATCACAATTTCAAGACCACACAAAATCTTATTCTAAGAAATGAGTTAAAAATGTATACTGAGAAGTGTTACATGTTGATTACCAGAGCAATTCATCAACGTATGTAATGATCATGAAGACATACGTACTTTGATATGCATAAGTCAAAATATGGGATGTAAAGCCACATTAGTTTAATCAGAGGACACTTATTGAAGGCTTACTTCGCGTCAGGCCCTCTTCTAGGAGCTTCAAGACATTGGTCAGTATCAGGTAAAACTGTCTACACCTGTGCAGCTTTTACGTCCATGGATAAAACCAAAAAACAAACCAATTCGGCAACAGTTGCACTTGGAAATTTTCACTTCATTTTCAAAAGCTGATAGTTCAATGAGCCAGTAAAAGCAGAAATACAGATCTGAATTATGCAATTCACAACCTTAGACTGTTAAACTGTATATGATAAAACCAGAAATGCATTCTTTTATAGTAAGTGGTATATATGAAATATTCACAGTAAAGTCATTATTACACCATGGAAGCCACAATTATCAACGTACCACCAAAAAAAAAAAAATCGTGTTCTCACAGACAATATTCTTATACTTCACTGCAATGCAGTCAATAAATGTAGAAATCAAGGATATGAGTGTAGGTAAAGAAATTCAGTATGTCTGAAAACAAAATAACTTTCAGACCAAAGATAAAAGCTCAGTTTCCCACTCCAGTCCCTGGAAGGAAAGCTACAGAGGGTGGCTGGGGTGCATGCAGCGAAGGTCTTACCTTTATCGCCGGGAGGGACGGTTTCAGCTCCCCTGCTCTCCCCTCTGCCCTGCGGAGACGCCTGCCTTGCCTGCCGGGACGAGCTCAGCAGCTCCCGGACATGCGTCTCAGGGCTTTCCTGCACGGGCCTCCTACCAGCCCACGCTGATGTCCCGGGATCAGAAACATGCCTCGCACCTGGGGCATCTCCCGCAGGCCTGGCCCGCCTCCACCTCCTGCAGGCAGTGAAGGTCTGTGGGAAAGCGCAAGTGTGGGACTGAGTGCCTCCTGGGGCTGGGACTTGGCCTCTCACAATTACAGCCATCAAGCCGGCCAGGGACAGTCTGTTCAAAGTGCGTCATTTGTCCACATCTCTCAGAAGAGCAGGTTCCTTTTCAGCCTGTTGCTCTGCCAGTGTTAAACGCAATGGAGGGTAGTTTTCCCCTTAAACTTTCTAGGAATTTATTTATATTTTCTTTGCCTCCTCAGCTCTCTGATGGATTTTTAAAAATACTATGTATGGCTCATTTGACTTTTTCTCATATTTTAAGGAGAAACAACGCATTTACTAACACTTTCTAATACTCTGAACACCAGCATTCTGTTTTGATTTTAATCTAATGACTACAGACTACATGAATACACACATACACGCTAGTAACTGCACTGCAAATGGAGAATATTATCTAAATTCTGAAACCAGTCATTATCTTTAATGTTTCAGCTTGGAAGTATTTCCACACCTGGGTTCCACTTAGAGATGGCATCCAGTTGTTTCTACCAAACCACACTGTTCTGTCCGCTCATCCATTACATCCATCCGAACCCAAATTCCACCGGGTGTCGGGCTTCACAGGTGCCTCCCCTCCTGACTCTGCTGCTTCTCCTGACTCAACAAAGTGGCCTCAATGCTCCTGCTCATCCTCGCCCCATGTCCTCGTCTCTGTTTTGTGCAAGCTCACTCCTGTTACGTTTCACCTCATTCTAGAATATTTTCTTTTTCATGCCTCTTAAAGTACCTTGGACATACCTCTCCCTAAGTAAACATGTTCTTTGTAGTTTCTGAAGGGAAGATTGCTTACTGTGCTATCTTCTGCAAGAGGTGTTGCAGATGGTCGTGCATCACCATTTTTCTTGCTCAAAATTAATTCCTACCCACACATGTCATTTCTAGTTTGAGAAAAACAGTCCCCTTGGAGCTCGCACCTCCCAGGCATGTACATCTCCATGTTCTTCTGGTACCAGTTCATGTGTGCCACCTTTTCTAAGTTGTAATATGAGTAACTTCAGTAAATACGTGGACTTTCCACAGAAGGGACCACACCCTGGCCCCGATTCCTCTAACCCAATGATTTTCACCTCCACTCCGGAAAGCCCACTCTGTAACCTGCATCTTACCGTGATCTAGAACAGCTCTCCGCCCGAATTACTCACACACTGTGGTTTCTGACAAAGTCGTTTTAGCTCCCATTAATTCCCATGTTTACTTACCCCTGTGAATCTATTACCTTCCGTTTCTATTCCTGTGCATTCTCACTTACTTATTTTCTATGGTAATTCTCCTCCCTTATGTCCTAGGGAGGCCATATAATAAGACTTTAATCTCTTTCTCACGACTCGTATTCAACACTTCTTTATTTTCAATTTCTTTACACTTCCTCTTATGAAAAACCCTGACTTAGAATTAGGTACATCCTCATATTTCAATCACCTTCCACAAACCGATACTAAATGTCACACTGCAGAAAGATGTTTATAAATATCTTTTTTTAATTAAAAAATGTACTCTTAACCCTCATGTAGTCTTGAATTCAATATATTCATAATTTGATTAATAGTTCAAAATACATTTATTTTAATGATAGATCAAAGTACTCAGTAGAGTAAAATAAAATAAAAATCTCAGCTACAAAGTTTTATTTTATCATTTTTTTCTTTTTGTCTGTTTACTGTACAGTAATTGTATTCAACACAATGGCTAACCAAGAAATATTACATTAAACTATTTTTGGCCTTTATATCAAGTGTCACATTTTAAATAAAATGTTTTCCAGCCATTATTTTTACCTTGATCTTACATTCTTCACTTTTAGGAGAAAGTATTTATAAAGATTGAACAGTCATTGTTGAAATAATGAAGAGCAAAACACACATGAGTTTGCTATATAAACAGCAAACAAGAATACTAAAAGAAATAAAAATCACTGATTTACAACCTTTAGAGATGATTTTTAAAAACCTAACTTGGAAATAACAGCACTATTGAATACCTACAGTACTCTGGGAGCACATATTGTCAACCGGCTAAATTTGGTACCACTCTATTAAATGAGTGACAATTCCTGATCTGCATATTTGAACTGCTTATATTTTTATATTTGAGTTAAATTGTAAATTACATAAGACACGTGACTTGAGAGGCGTTCACGCAGTGTGAAATGACAAACTCTGAGCGTAGCAAGATTTATGGGACTCAAGAAGAGCTGCTGTATTAGAACATGTGGCTGGGAATAAAATGGTAGCGCCCAGTAAGTCTGCCCTTCAAGTCATCATGCAAAAGAAGGTTAAACGTTGATAAGCAAAATCTTTGAGATAAGATGAAAGGAGACGGTGGTACCTCATTTCATGAGCTGCTTGAGAGTGTCCCAGGGAATACGTTCGCTCATGCTATACATGGAGCAGTGCCTGTGGAATATATTTTATCACTCAGGAGTTTTCTTTCATATGCATGTGCCTTTTACACATAGTCTTACTTGCTCGCATTCCACTGCGTACATTCAGTTTAGCTTCATTTTACACCATCTTTACTTCTAAGGGTGAATATCTGTGAGGCAGGCTTATTCTTATCACAAACAACTTTTATCCTGTGCAAAAGGGTAAAATATTCTGCATATTTCTTATTTCTTCTTATATTTCCAAGTTGTTGGTTATTCACAGCGACTCTCACACCAGCCAGAAAGGGCCGCGTGAGCCGTGGTTTGTGTCTCCTGGTTTCTGACGGGCTTTGTTCTTCCACAAAAAGACTGCTGTTCACACACTCAGTGCGCACACACCGTCTCACTGCGCCTCCTGAGATGCTAACCTCGTCAAGGAAAGGTTGCCACTTTTGTCTGTCTACCAGGATAAAAGCTTCTTTGTTCCCCTTGGTCCTGCATTTGCCCTTGTTTTTGCAAATGTTGTACCTTGTATTTTTTCCTACAGAAAATACACACGTAAGACAATTATTTTAATGCTTGGATTCAGTATTGAGACAGATATATTATAAAGCAAAGAAGAATAGACTGTATTTCAGAATAACTGTGCCTGCATCCTGATTCCATCATTCCCTAGTGACAGGACTTTAGTAGAAGAGTGTTCGAAAACTCTGTTTTATTGGTGGCCAACTTAAGATGGCCCAAGAACTTGATCATATTGAAGAACTGAGGCAGAACACATTCTGATCAGAATGTCAAAATAATCTGCAATTTTTCACAATCACATATACAGCCAGTGTAATCACTAAGAGCTATTCCACAAATGTGTTAAGCAAATGTCAATATTAAAGAAGGTCAAAGCAAAATCCTAAACAGCATCACGCAATGATACCGTGTTAATACTAAACTGCTATCACTCAAATTGTGGTAGTTCAACATACTTGCCATGTTCGTAAACATTAGAAGTTATGTATCTTTCAAAGCATTCCTTTGTTAATGCACCACTTTTTAGAGGACTGAATCAGAACTTCCAGCCATGAGTTAATATTAATGCATGTCAACTAGCCTTAGTAACTCTAACAACCAACAAGCGTTTGCTTTTATTATAAATTAAAACCTGTGAAGTTTTGCATAATTCCCTCATGAAAAACAAACAAGAAGAGTCTTTGCACTTTTGAATTAGCTTTTAACTAAGCACAGAGTTTCCATTAATCTGCTTATGTGCTATAAAGCATATGTTGGTAAATGTGGTTTTAAAAAGTTATTAAATTTGTGTTTATAAGCTAAAACTCTTTATATGCAGTAAACTCATCTCACGTGAGAATTAGTTTCTTTTACTGCTGTTTGGTGAAATAAGTCATTTCTTAAATCCTCTATCATATTCCCTCAAAGTGCCTTCCACAGAACACCAGTTTTTTCCTGAATCCAGACAGGAAGGAAAAATGATTGTCTAATTCATTTCATCTGGGAAACACTGGGTTTAAAATGATTACAACATATTTAAAAACATACCTTACAAGTCTCCAAGAAGACAGTGAAATGTGCAGCATTTTCCAAATATATTTGATCCTACGACCCTATTTGCAAAGAGACTGATGTGAATTTAGGGTAGCATTGTCCACAGGCATTGCTGCAGTGATTTAAATGTCCCATATGTGTGCTGTCCAAAACCCAAAAGAATAGCCACTCATCACAAGTGGCTTTTGAATACTGGAAATGTGACTAGTGTGACTGAGGAATGGAATTTCAGTGTTATTTAGTTCTAATCAAACTTTAAATAGGCACTTGTGGCTAAGGACTTCTTTACCAGACAACCCAGATCTAGATTCTCAAAAAACACTCAAGTTATGCTGTTCTATCACTACACAGATGAGTGATTTGGTTATTTGGCAAGTACTTCTAGGGCACGTCAACCAGGAATGTGATGACTGTAGACCTTCCCGTGGAACATGACTGAGGAACAGCACGAATGAGGGTACTAATGGTGAAACCAGGAGGAATCTCTGTGAGTAGAAAAGGTCTAAGGGGCCAGCGATAGAAGTTGGATGAGGCCACAGGTCACTACACATTCTGAACCGCGTTCTATACTTCAGCTCTCCTGTGAGCTCCCCTCATTCACGCATCCTCTCTGGTGTTACAGGAAAGGGAGAACAGGAATGAATGAGCCCAAATGAATTATGCTGATTTGCAGAGGTGCGTCTCAGGGACAAGCCTAGAACTGTGCAGCAACAGACAGAATGAAAATGTATTCTATCCTAATACTATGAAATCACCACTTTATTTGTGATGAGGTATGCACACTTGTATAGGACTATGATAACTGGCTTGCCTTGAAATGTCATCGTTCCCACTGATCCATATTCAAGCCCAAGTGACAACAGAAAGCTTTGAACAATGCAAATATTAGCACTTCTCAACTACCATCCAAGTATCACTCAGCCATAAAAAAGGATGAAATAATGCCATTTGCAGCAACATGGATGAACCTAGAGATTATCATACTAAGTGAAGTAAGTCAGACAGAGAAAGACAAATACCATATGGTACCAGTTACATGTGTAATCTAAGAAACGACACAAATGAACATATTTACAAATCAGAAATCAATTCACAGACATAGAAAACAAACTTATAGTTACCAAAGGGGGAAAGGGAGAAGGGGTGAGTTGGGAATTTGTGTAACATATACACACTACTAAAGATAAAATTGATAAACAACAAGGACCTACTGTATAGCATAGGGAACTATATTCAATAGCTTGTAGATACCTACAATGGAAAAAACTTGAAAAAAAAATAACTGACCCATTTTGCTATATACCTGAAACTAATATAATATTGTAAACTGACTAAACTTCAATAAAAAAAGAATCCATGTAATACTGACAGCAGTGCAGACCTCTTGAACAGGACACGTGCTGGCTACATTCCGTTACTCTGGAAACTGCTCTACGCTGAGTGAGCAAGAGGTAACAAATGAGCAAGGTAAGTGGAAGAAAGCCTGAGAAAGAGGAAACTATGAGTTGTATGAACTCAGTATTTTACACATTTAAAGCGTTTCCAACTTCAGGAATTTTGTATCTCAGGAATCATCTCATTTGATTGTGTAAACACCCTCACAGTTGTGCATGGAAATGCAGCCCTGATGAGGGAGATGACAGTGACCATGAGGATTATGGTAACGGAGATGATGGTGGTGATCTCAAGCGAAAAATACTCCCTGAGTTCCTTCAGAATTACTGTTCCGGGGCTTCGAGCTCGAAGTTCACATAGCTGGACGAAACCTGGTTCATGTTTTCTTTCTTGATTATCTGAAAGGACTGAGTCTGGTACCAATGTTGCTGTTGAGAAGACTAACGGCATTCTGGTGTTTTTTTCCTTATATGTGACTTGGAATTTTTGGTGTATGTATACAGTGTTGTTTTCTTCTTATCTTTAATGGTGATGTAAGACAGTAAGTCCATGCAAGTCCCAGGCACTCAACCTTTCAGTATGTTTTTTCAAAAACAATTTTGTGGGGGATGGCAGAGGTAGAGGAGGATATTATAGTTTTCAGTAAAATGTCTGCTTCCTTTTCTTTTTTTTTGGTCATAAGGAACCCAATTATACACACATCATGCAGCTGAGGCACTATTTGCCTCTCGAGCACAGGAGTCAGAAAACTGTTGCCTGAGGGCCAGATTCAGACCTGAGTCTAGCCTGAGTGTTGAGAGTTTCACTTTTTACATTTTTCGAAAAACTGTGAAGGCAAAGAAGAATGTGTAGCAGAGACCCCTGTGACCCACAAAATCTAAAGTATTAACTTTATAAAACTTTATAAAAACTTTGTTAAAAACGTATAAACTTTTTTTCAACCCATAATGTAGGCCATCCAACATTTTCTCATCTGCTATTTTCCTTTTCTGTTCTCTTTTTTTCCTTACTAGTGTTTTCTTACTGGTGTTTCTGTGAAGATGATATTCCATTTTATTTTTTTTTAAATTCCAAGTTTTTTTAGGTCATATTTCATATTCTACTTATTTCTAGTCATACTATTAAACTTTTTGTCCCCACTGTTCTTTTATGAGCAATAAACTGTCTGTTTTTGGTTTCAACTAAAACGTTAGGTTAAAAATTTCAAATGTTTTTGGTAATTTTATTACCCTTTAGACCTTACTTCATTTTCATCTTTTTACTTCTTCTAATAACTGTGTTTGTTATTTTAGCAAATCCTCACTTATAGCCCTTCTTAAAAGAATAGATTTTTCTGGATAGTAAAGGTAAGGCTTCTTCTTGTCCAAGTGGAATGGGCTGTGGTTGCTTATCTCTGAGCCATGGCTGTATCTTTCCACCTTAGAGAGATGTTCTATTTGGTCTCAAGTCTTGTCTGGTATCAGTTTTCTCCACCCATCTGCCGCATCAGATCCTTTTCTTTTTCTTAATCTAGTGTTACTGATTGTTTAAATAAACTTGTGTCCATTAGCTTTTCTTCAGCATAAGCCTCTGTTCCAGGCGAGCATGCATTTGCTAAATCTCTTTTTCATCTAAAGTCCTTGAATCATTACCACAGCCTTTAGTCTTTCTTAGTTTCTACTAAACTGTTGGCAGTTATAACCAACTTAGAAGCTCAGCGAATTTTGCCAGTTTCCTGACCATGTCCAACTTGTTCATTCACACTTTCATTAAGGATGGGGGTTCACCCTTTATGAAGTGTGTATTTGCTGACAATTTTTAGTCCCTATGGACAGTATCGGATGTCGCCTTTATCTCCCACTGTGCCACTGGAGGTGATGCATTGCGTGCGCTGATGTAATCGATGATTGGCTGAATACGCCTGCCTTGTAGTGTTTTGTTAAAGAGGGCTGTTTGCTCTCTGTGGTAAGTTGAATGACACTCACTCCCCCTAGAAAGTATCTTCACATACAAATCCTGAAACCAGTCAATATGCTACCTTCTATGGCAAAAAGTCCTTTACACGTGGGATTTTATTAAGGAAGTTGAGATGTGGAGATTGTCATGGATTATCTGTGTGGGCCGATACAATTACAAGGATCCTTATAAGGAGAAGGCAGTGTGCTCACAGTAGTGTTTGGAGTGATGCAGCCAAAAGGAATAAAGCCACGAGAAGCCAGAAGAGGCCAGGAATGAGTTTCTGCTGGAGCCTTCGGAAAGGACTGATTTTGCTGATACCTGACGTTAGCCTATGAAACTGGTTTTGGACCTCTGCCTTCCAGAACTGTAAGAGACCATATCTGCATTGTATACGCCATCAAGTCTAGGTTAATTTGTTTTAGCAGCAATAGAAAACTAATACACTATCCTTGCTGGTCTATGTGGTTTGGGGACAAGTGTTGTCCTGGTAGGTTCACAAGTAGAAATCAATAAAAAGAGAAACAGCCAGAAAATCACCATCTACTTTAGAAACTAAAACTAAAACAAAACAAAACAAAAAACCCTGAAATTTCTTCAATTATTTTTTTCTTTGTGGGTTTTTTTTTTTTCCTCTTCTGGGACTAATAAATATTTTGGCACTTTTACTTCTACTGATATATCCTAGATTTTTATTATATATCTTGCAACTTAATATTTTCTTCCAGGATTCTGTTTCTAGTATAATGAAATATCTATAACCAGGATAATATTCCTGCCAAGAATAACTGGAAAAATCAGACAAGTTGTAAGAATAAAAGAAAACCATTTTAAGACATAAAAGAAATGTTTGTGCAAACGGTACGAGAGGAACCGTGATCCAAGAGGGAAGGGAACTCCTCTGGACGGAGTTCCATCTTAAAATCCTAGGGAGAGAAAGGATTTGGAAGAGACAGTTTTTCTAAGTGATGATGCTGAAGTTTGGCATTTAGAGGAAGCTGACGTGGAAGAAGGAACTCCTCTGAGCTCCTGTTTATCTGCACTGGTTTTCACAGAAACTCGCCCAGTGGGCTGGGCCACTGCTACTGCCTTTTCTTATAGGGCAGGACAACGCAGGTGGGATGGCAAGAGGACGACCTAAACAGGCTTCCTCCTGATGTCTGACCATCTCCCACCCCAGTGTCCAGGCTACGGGCACCTCCCTGCTGCAGGTAGCAGGGTTCAAGGCAGCCCACATGCTAGAGGGGATTTTACTTTTTAATTGTTGGTGTCCTTAGTTCTAGAATTATTTTTACAGTGTACTCCTTGCTTCGGATAACATAGTTTTATTTCATATATTGTGAGGATCCGCACTATAGAAATTAAGATATTACAAGCAGGTTGTCACATACTTTGGAGAATATAGGTGAGAAATCCTTTTAACATTTAAGCTTGTTCAGTGAAAGAGAGTGAGAGCTGCTACACTATTTCCCTATTGTTTTCAAGGCAAAATTATTTTTTAATCTTTAAAGGAGAAAGCTACTGTAAAGATGAATAAATAGAGAACTCAGGAAAGTATTAAAATAATGGTTTAGTCCTTTTCATAAGGAAAAAAATTAAAAATGTATTTCTTCAAGCATACATTTATTTTGCTCAAATGTAGCATATGGCGTGTTAAAATATTAGATTTTATTTTAGCAGCACAGCCTCAGCAACATTCTAACATGCGGTAATGCATCTTAATTCTTACCTGCCAGTTTACAACTATGCCAGCAGCTGCTGTGTGTAAACAGTATGATCAGCATCAGGGAAGTGTGTGGCTGTTTATTGTTCTCTGGGGAAAATGGAGGGTGGTACACAGTTGTATTACAAAGAGTGTATGACTTCTTTAATTCTGAAAAAATATTATTCGTAATTCTGGTAGAATGTGAATCTAAAACATGCATGCTAGCAAAATTGGAAAAAAATATGCCAAAGAAAATTAGATTAGCTTATAATTTAGTATTCTCTCATATAAAACAACATGAAAACAATGTGTAGAGAAAATATTTGTATTTACAATTCTAATGTGTTGCTATTGAATCAGCTGCTTGCAATATATTTGATTTCCTAGGACAATACGACCTGAAGGAATTTCCTAAGGTCATCACATCCATTTTTCTGACTTAAGGTCTGCAATTCCCCAAACAAAACAATTAATCACACAGCCTGATTCTTATCTCACCAAGAAGGAAGACTAGCCTTGGGAATAACTGCTATGAAACCCCCAAAGAACAACTCGATACAGTGGACCCTTGGTAACCACAGGACCTCATGTGGATACCAAAATCCCTGGAAGCTCAAGTCCCTTATACAAAATGGCATAATATTTGCATATAACCTATGAATAACCCCCCCCCACACACACACACACTTTAAATCATCTCTAGATTACTTAGAATATCTAATACAATGTAAATGCTGTGTAAATAGTTGTAAATACAATGTAAATGCCAGGTATATAGTTGCCAGCACATAGTAAATTCAAGTTTTGCTTTTTGAAATGTTCTGGTTTTTGTACTGAATGTTTTTAATCTGTGGTTGGCTGAATACGTGGATGTGGAACCTGCAGATACAGAGTCCAGGCTGTTTGGACAGAACATCAAAAAGCCAGCAGTACGTATTCACAGGTCTTCAGTGGCTGGGTTTGTTCTGACATTATAACATTCTAGAGTTGTCTGTGAATATTTCATTTAGATAGTGTCCTTCTAAAGCCACAGGTATTTTTTTTCTACAGCATCATTAGCTTTTGAAATAATAATGACCATGGGGAAACTATTAAGTATAGAAGAAAATTTGAGGACTTGTGTTGTAAATGAGTAGGCTGTCAGACAGAACTATAACCTCTGGTCACTGAAGAGAAGTTTTCCACAGAGAAGTGTGTAGGTAACAGAGGTTGCTCAGAACCCTGAACTCGGTACACATACCCTTCCCACCTCAGCCTCTCTCCCATCTCCCTCAAATATGTAACATTTTTTAACTAATAAAGGAGTACAAAAATTGCAATCTTACACTCTGTTGCAACTGAATTAAATTACATATGGTTTCACATCAAAAGTTAAAGGTTAATGAGTGATAGATTTTAAATAGCATAAAATATCTGGATTTCTTTCCTTTGAAAATTTGCAGCATGAACTTGCTGACCCTGCATTTATCCCCTGATAAAGAGAGACTTCAAAGGCATGCCTAGTTTCTGAAATTCAGTCACTCTAGGGTTCAGATATCACCATGGTTTAATGTCTAAGAATATGAAGTAGAAAGAGAAAGGAGAATTGGGGACTTTCTCTTGTGGATTGCCGTAAATTTCCCCACCTTGTCAGAGAGTGCCTGGGGCACGCCTGGAGAGAAAATAGCCCGTATTTTATCTTCATCCCACAGATTTTTGTCTCCATGTCTTCTCCTGCTAGCAGATGTCTTTTTCCTACCTTCCTTCAATTTCCCTACACTAATTACTTTTCCCTGCTTTAGTTTAAAGGTATTTACATAGTGATTTCTAAAGCAATTCTATAAGTGTTTTGACAAAACTGAGTTTGGAAAGGTAAAATAATTCAAAACTTTTATAAAGTAACTTTTGTTCGCTGATAACATAATTTTAAAGAATGTAATCTGAACTTTACAAAATGTAATGTAAGGAAAGCTCAATTATAGGAGTTGGTGAGATGATGTTCAAAGAAAGAAGAGTAGGGGACAGTTTTGCACAGGGATCTGTGACTCAAAGAAACAGTCACAAAGACAGGTGACTAGCACTGACCCGTATCTGGAACAATCCTAGTCTCACTTCTGCTGCCTGTGATAATGGTTTGCCTTATGATTTCTTTTAGAACTTTAAGCAGAGAGTAGGTTTCTAGGTGGAGGAAATCAACACATACATAGATAACAGTTAAAAGGAAATTGTATTTGTTTTCTTCTTGCAATGGTGGAAGACAATTACTTTCACTGAGACAGAAGTCTGTTTCTTATATACCATCTGCTGAGAGGAAAAGTGACCTCCAGGAGCACACCAATACTGGGAACATAACAACACTCGTATCTTTTCATGAAATGTGAGTGTTTCTCTTTAGCCCTTTTATTGTCTATTACACTTTACAAGCATATATACATGTGTGTACAAATACATATGTGTGTGTACAAATATAAGTGTGTATATATAGACTCACAAAAGGCAACCATCATGGGCTAAATGATACAGACTACATGAAACGATTATAAACATATTTTCCATTCCTGTTAAGATTTTTCCAACTCCTGTTAATAGTTTAGATTTTTGATGGGCAGTGAAGAAATGTCTGTATGATAACATAAAAAGGAATATTAGAAATATTGAAACTGATATTCTTGTATTGTTTGAAACCATTATCTAGAGCTAGAAAAATCTAACTTTGGAGATGAAAACATATTATGGCGCAAATACTGTAGTGTTATGACTAAATTGTGTACCTTTCCCCAAATGTATATGGTGACATCCTAACCCTAGAATTTGACTGTACTGGAATTTGGTCTTTAAAGAGGTAATTAAGGTGAAATCAGGTTCTTTGGCTGGGCCCTAATCCAATGTGACTGGTGTCCTCGTAAGAGGAGATTATGACACAGGTATTTAAGAGCGAAGAGACACTGGGAAGAGGTGACCGCCTACAAGCCAAAGACAGAAGTCTTCAAGGAAACCACCCCGGGCACACCGTGATCCTGAACTTCCTGCTCCCAGAACCGGGACAGAAGAGATTCCCATTGTTCAAGGCACTCAGTCTGTGGTACTCTGTCGTGGCAACTCTTGTAAATTAGTACATACAGAATGTCAGATAAAACAAAAGAAAAAATATAAAGACTGTCATTTATTCATGTTAAAAAAAGCACATTTTCATAGTTTATATTCAAGAACAAATGATACATTAAAAAAAATATCCTAGTAAAAATGTCTTGAAACACGAACATTAGACTGCACCCAAATTTCCCTTTTTGACCTCTCTTTTATCACATATACTATCCAGATGATAATAAAAGTGATTAATGTTTTTCCATTTAAAGTAACAGACATCTTTCTCATACCATTTCCATTGCCATTAGGGCTCAGATGAGGGAATAAACTTAGGATCTTTTCTAGAGTTGGCAAGTTAGTGTTTCCTAGAACTTCAGAGGAAATAATTTGTATAAAGACTTTCTTGATTAATCCCCCCTTTATTTTAACTTCTCTTCCCCCCTAGATCGCTCTTCCCCTACTTGAGCTTAACTCACCCCCTCACCCCTGCTCAGTACTGTACAGATCACCCCTTATCAGAGCTTCCACTGGCAACAGCGTCTAAGTCACCCCTATCACAGTCTATATTTTTACCTTCTTTTTTTCTCTAAACAAAGAACTGCTATAAAGAATGTGTATTACCACCGAACATACCCATCTATATGTTTCTTTGTGTGTTTTACCTACATGCATGTACATTCCGGGGGAGAAAGCTTTGTCTTATTCATATCATGTGTTAACAGTAGAGATCTGTTGAATGCTGTGGTTGTTTAATGTTGTTGGATTGAAAGGGAAAGGCCTGTTACTTGTGATACTGATCCATTGTTTTCTCTGGATGTTGCAAAGTCAACACCTGTTTGATCTTTCGTGAAATGAACATTCATATTCCAGGCCCCTCCAAAACAGTTGGCAAGGTTAAAAATCTTTCCGTAGGACTTTGTCCTGATCCTGAGGGACTTTGGAGTCTGGGGACTTGGTGACCTGAATTTGAATTGTTTCTTCTCAAACCCATGTCCTCCTCTCCTTCCAGGTCCCCGCCTGGAAAATGCTGTAGTTGTTGGTTTGTCTTTTGTTTTAATAAGCATGTACATTCTTTTAAAATAATCAGAAGAAAGAAAACTCAAAAGCAAGGAAAACATGGACTCAGAAAAATGACCTAAAATGTAGATTTGATTAAAATTACGAAAAAAAATTTGAAAGTAAATTTATACAGTATTGAATATAATCTAGTGTTAATATAATTTGATAACTTGATTTCCAGAGTATACAGAGGAATCTTCCTAAAAACGCATGTATGTTCTTGTACTTTCTTGCTTGAAATTCCTCAGTGACACCGACTCATCTTTTTAAAGACCACATTTATAACGTTCCTTTCAGGGACCTATCCAACAACTGCTTACTTAAAATCCATGTTTTATCCTAACTAGAAGTTAGACCTTGGGCCTGTGAATTTGCTTTTTTCCCTATCTGGCATTTCTAAACTGCTTAGAATAGTAATGGACAATTGAACCCTTCAACTGATGAAGTCTCACACTAAAGCAGAGGCTGTGAGAATGAAAAGAGGGGGATAAATCTGAGTTTCTCAAAGCTGCATGCTGTTTTTCAGCATGAATTTCAGCAGAATAATTCTATATCAGCACATCATTGCCCTGGGCCATAACTTGCATGGTATTTTTCATTGAGAGGGTCCAAATGTTTCCAAGACACCTAATACTTTTAAAACAGAGATGACAAATGCATGCAATTGTTCTCCAGACACTTGTGCACAGCAGTGTAAAATCTGGGGTAATCAAATCAGGAAACACAGCCTTAAAGCAATTTCCTCAGACTTATGGTCACGATGAAAGCAATAAATTCCTGAATTCAACAATGTGCCTCTCCTGCATGATCTGGGGGCTCCTGCACAGTTAGCTGAGTGATGGTTATCAGATTAGTGATCTGCTGCTGGCTCAGACCAAAGAGGGGGCTGGCACTCCCTGAAGGGAAGCCCTACAAACAGCTAAAACAGTGAAAACTAAAGATAAAACCAAATAGAATATATTTTGCTTAAATCAAGAAATATTTTATATTTTATATAATATCGTGAGTCTAGCTTCCTGCACTATTAAGTATTTAAAGTGCTTATGTGTATAAACACAAATTTAAAAATGTTTAAATTTTATTGCTTTCTTCAGAAGTAAGTGGCAGGAACTGGAGAAGGACATATGAACGCCCAATTTTGCAGGGACTTAGGCTGTTCACTGAGGATAGGTGAAGAATTAGGACAAGGGTAGTGTTTATGACATTTTATTCATGGGTATCAGTATCTCTGACACTAGATGCAACACATTCCAAGAGTTAAGTTCCCCCAGGAAGCCTTTGCCTTATTTTCTTGCCAGACTAAAGGTGGCTACGCTCTAAATAATTCCAAATGTGCCGAGATTTTAAAAGTGCATGGTTTTCAGCCCTGCATTGAAAGAGCCTGATGTAGCAGAATCCAGGACACTTCTGTTTCCACAGTATTCAGATCTTGCCTCGAATTAAACAATTTAAGCAACACAATTTATTGAAAAAATCTGTTCACATTGCATTTTTTAAGGGTATGCTTCTAATTTGGCTTGCTTTGTCTGAACGGAAAAAGCACATTAACACTAAAAAGAGGAGATTATCTTAAAAATGTATGAGAATCTCTCAAAATTTCAGAGCACAAGTGCAGTGGGGCCTCATGGGAAAATCCTCACATCTGTCCCTCTTCTTCTGCCTGGGGCCTCGTGGGCTGGATGCTCTGCCTCTCTGCAGTGTTTCACTACATTCTCTCTGAAGGCTGCACACCCCACTTGTTGCTCAGCTTTCAGAGGGTGAGCCATGCTTCTCCCCCTAGATGGCAGCCTCAGCTCCTTGGTCTCCCTACTCTTCCAGTCCCTCACAGTTGCACACATGACTTTCTATATCTCATTTCCAAAAATCTCATTTCAGGAAATCCAGCTGGCCTGCCTGGACTAGGGATTCTATCAGGGCTGAGCTCCGGTAGGGCCAGGGCCAAGCACGAAGGCGTTGCTAAACACATCCTTTATACCCCGATCACTGAATTGAGACTCGAGTTCAGAGTTCTGGATGAAGTAGAAAAGGCAGCTCTATTTCTTTGCCAGGTAAAGGAAATCACAGTGGTCTAATGCCTCTAAGACCAGGAGCTTGCTGGGGAAAGAAGGCAGGGGGTTTTATAGTAAAAGTCCGAGTTTAAGGGGCGGAGCTGGTTTCCATAGAGATTATACACAGGGTAACAAACTGTTGCAAACTTGTTCTTGTTTTTGCAGATGCAGTGGTCCCCTTCCTTCTTCTGGGTATGATGTTTACCTTTAACTTTGGGAATCTCCTAATAGTCTTCTGCCTCAAAGAGAGGGTATTTAGGAAGCAGTATGTGGCTTCAAACAAAGATTAATCTATGTAGGCTAAATAAATGTAGATTCTATTGCAGTTGGAATAACAATATAGTTATGGAAATTAAGCCAATATTCCCAAATTTTTATGCTATCTTGAAATATTATAAAATTTGATATCAAATATATATATATATTTCCTAAAATATAGACATCAGGATTTACTAACAATGGACATGCCAATTGACTGATAAACTTGTCTTCAATTCAAACATTAATCGACCATTGAAAATAATCATAGAGGAGGAAAATTATTTTAATTCAGCAGAAAAAAAGAAGGTCTGTTTAAGGTACAGTAATGATTGACCTTGATTGAGAGAATCACTTTTAAAGTCTATTAGATATGAATTTTTCAGTATCCATCATGTTTCATGATGATATTTAACACATCACAGGTTACTGACATTAAATTGTTAATTTGAAGATTTAAGTTTGAAAAGTTAACAATATGCAATCTTAAAATAGTAACTCATGTTAAGATTTAAGATAATGTAATATAAACCATAAAACGTTAAGCTCTAGAAATACTGCATCTCTGTGAAATATACCGTTTAAAACACATACACACACACACACACACACACACACACACACACACACACACACACTCTAGGATAAAGCTGAAAATGTTGTATGGAGTAATAGCTTCTAAACCAACTGCCATTTTAAGAAATGTTAAACATATACTTTAGAATATAAAGCATGCATAGAATAAAAATATTACATTTGAACTTATCTGACTTTCAATTTAGAGAGGAGATTCAGAAGGTCATTCTCTGCTTTAACTCCATTTGGATAGTTTGTTAATGTTTTTAAATGAAAAATAACTCCTATCTATACGTGTAGCTAATTAGCCACCATCCTCGGCAAAGTCCTGACCTGCGTCCACTGGTAATCGGTGGGCTTGGCCGCCTTGTTCTGCGCTCGCCTTTACTCTCAATCATGCATTTGTGACCCTTTCAGCCCAGGAAAAACCTGTATTGGTTGTTCTGAGAAAGGACAGTATTTCAAAGAAAAATAACCCATGACCTTAAAACTCAAAATGGAAAGAAAATTGTCCAGAATTTAATCAGTCACAGAGTTCAAAGGCTTTCTTTTCTTATAACTGAACTTATCTAAATTATCTGCTTTAATAGATTAAGAAGGGTATGTGAGAACTCCCTGATAATGCTGCATCGAATGATTTGCAAAAGGGGAAAAACCCTACACACAAAATGAGTGTTCTAATAGAGGGTCCTGGAGTTTATAATCTATTGTGGCAGTTTCCATAGTGATTTCACAGAGAGAAATACAGTGTGCTACCCAGGATAACTTCTATCACACATAGAGAAACACACCTTTCATAAAACTAGATTAGTTTAATGGATCTCAGGCTGACCTACTTCTTCTGTTTTATTTAGGTTTCCTGCTCTTTGTGGAGTACACTCACAACCAGAATCTTATTAAATGAAGCTAAAATATTGTTCTTTAACTCTATCACTTTATTAATACCTCCAGAGATTTAAACACATCACATTGGAACATATTAGTTTCAGTTCTCATGTTCCTTATGCTGAACCTGGCATTCCTTTTACCTAAAGTAGTGCCTGGAGCACAGAAGGCGCTTAAGAAATATCCATACAGAGGATCACAAATGCGCGCATTTGTTTCATTTAACTAAGAATGTCTCCATAGTGCTGTTTCTTCCCCTTTGGTTCAGGACCCATGCAAGAGCCAGCAGGGGTAGCTGGATATAATCCTAAATCTGAATGTTTAGTCCCTGTACCATGGCCACATGTCAAACTTTATATATGAAAAAGAAGATGCATCTCTGAATGCTATCGACTGCAGCAATATTTCTTCTTCCTTAGGGCATCTGAGGCAAGGTTTAAAGAGAAAGAGATAATTATTGTTGATTATTATCGTATTGCGATTTTATGTTTTCTCATTTAAATGTCACACCTCTGCAAGGTAATTACAATTATTGGTACTAAGGCTCCCATTTTGGATGGTAATAATCTCTCCAGTTATGTCCATACGGTGTAAAGGATACTAAAAGGTACACTAAGCGATTGTTATTCACAAGCTGCATCTGTACAGCCAATGAGATCACTTTTTGTAAAGCAAAGATTTATTGAACACTGGGCTGAGCCATGAATGATAAGGCAGCCACCTCTTAAATATTTTGTGGAAGAGAGCATTTTACTCAGAGCCAATGGGCCTAGGGAAAGAAAACACTGGGTGTTTTTGAAGGGTAGCAAACAGTAATACTGGATGAGAAGGGGCAGGGATGAAAAAGAGTATGGAAATAAGCAATGACCACATCAGGAATGCTCTTTTAGGTAATGAGACACTTATTATTTTGTTATATTTATGATGGACTGTTGCTGGGTAGTTGTAATTGTGTCTGGGGTTGGGGGGAAGGGTGGTGAGGGTAAAAGAGAAACAAAAATCCTCTAGAAATAATCTAGGATAAAAGATGAAAATGCCTAGAATAATATTGGACATATTAAGAAATGGTGAGCTTTGGAGATGCTTTGGATTTATGAAAAGACCTTCTGATGGTCTGGACGTGGGCTGCACAAGAAAGAGAAGAATCAGTGATAACTTCCTGAACTTGAGCCTGAAGAACGGACACTCTTAAAGGTTTTACTAGGACTCATTCTAGACCCACCATGTGCTAATTGTCTCAAGAATTCCATAAAGCTATCTATAACTACATACTTTATAATATTCTGTCATAAATTTTAGCCACTGAATAGTATCATCAGTTTTGGGAACAGGGGCCTATATAAGTGGGTGGTAAAGTATAACAAACTTGCATAAGGATTCAGAAACGTGACACTAGATAGTCTCAAACATGTAAGATATGAAGATTCTGCACAAAATGTGATCAACAACTGAAGGTACCATTAAAATAAATAAATGTTGATAACAAAAATTTTGATTGCTTTAATTTTCAATCATCGGTTTCTCTACAATGCATATTTTAAACTATAGGTTACATTGCAGCTCTCATTGGTTCCTTTTTTCCTTTTCTTTTCTTTTCCTTCTTTTTTTTTTTTTTTTTTTTTGGTTTTCCACTTTACTAAGAAACCTTAACCTGTGATGTAAGATTGTTGAGAATGACATAATCTGTTTTTTGTTTAGGGGCTATGCCATATAATTCTGAATATTTGAATCAATCCTGGATCCATAACTTACAAAGTGATTTCTAATTGAAGACTACATTATTAAAAATATATATATATATAAAAATTATAGCATAAAATAAACAGTTCATCAAAGTTTTAAATCTTTTAAGCAGTGTTGCTCAGTTGTAACTTTGAAATTACCCATTTAACACTTAAGGAAAAAAGGGTTCGTTTCATAATCATTATTTCTTCTTATTTATATCTTCTCCTCCCTTCGTCCAAACTTTTTTTTCCTTGATCAATCATTTAAGTTCACTGGTGTAAAATCTATTACAAATGATACTGAAATTAAGTGAAAACGATATATGGAAAGTGAAGGCAGTTAATGTAGGCAAATCTCTTGTATCTACTGTAAAATTAATATGAAAAACTTGGTAACGGCAAAAGAATGAGATGAGAGAGGCTGTTTGTTCCTTTTCTTTACTTCTTGGATTGCATTTTGGCTTTGAGTAGGTTTGGTGATTTTAAGTCATATTTGAACATGCAATTGCACATTGCTCTAGATTATCCAGAAAAGAGTGACAATAACTGAAAACGGTGAGTGGAAGTAAAATTAGAATGATTATGAGTGGGTTGAAATTTGAAAAAAGAGGTATTTGTCCTAATGTATAAGGTGAAATCTCACACCTGTCATTTATATAGGAATATTACTCAGCCATAAAAGAAAGAAATCTTGCCATTTGTGATAAGATGGATGGACCTAGATGGTAATAAGCTAAGTGAAATGTCACACAGAGAAAAACGGATACTGTATTATTTCACTTATGTGTGAAATCTAAAAAAATACAGCAAAGGAACAAACATAACAAAACAGAAACAGACTCATATATGCAAAGAACAAACAGGTAGTTGACAGAAGTGAGGTGGGTAGAGGGATAAAAAGAAAAAAAAACTACATGAGACAATAAATGCTAATTAGTTTGATTGTGGTGATCATTCCACAACATATATTTATATAAAACCATCACAGTTGCACACCTTAAATATCTACAACTTTTGTCAATCATACCTCGATAAAGCTGAAAAAAGGGAAAAAAAAGTGAATATTCCATGGAATTTAGTGCATCCACAATGTTATGTAACCACCACCCTGTATCTACTTAGAAAAGTATTTCTAAAAATATCTTGATTTACTTGAAACATATTGGTAGTCTATTTTCAATACTATCTTTCTAGAATTTAAATAAGAGAAAATATGCTAAAATCATCATGGATTAAGGTATGTCCATAAATATTTGTTCTATTGATTATCATCATTTCTCATTAATATGTAGTAGCAAAAATATTTTTAAAATTTAAAAGAAAACTATTTATAATCATTCAATTTAAAGAAGTATGTTTTCTCATGAAAAACACGTACATTAAACAAAATCAGTTCTCTGAGCCAGCACATTGCATAGCATACACTTTCAGATTTTAGTTTATTAAATATGGGAATATTCTAAAATTATGAGTGACTATGGAAAAGCTATAAATAGCTGAAAAACTGTTCTAATAACTTACAATGTTAACTGCTGAATAAACGGCACTTAAAAATGTAATCTATGTTTGCACAATTAACACACCTCATAGGAATAATAATGGCAATTGTTATATTATTTAAACCAAACTGAGGCTAACTTTAATTTATTACAATCATGCCAAGTGTTACTGCTGTTCAAGCATTACTATATAACTGGCTATTCATTATGTATTTTCATATTCTGGAGAATAAGAAAATGCACTATTTGGGGTGAATGAATTTTACTTAGAGACACCAAATTCAAACTGCAGCAAAATTAAGCTCTGCCAACACAGCAAAATCTGTTTTAATTCTGTTGCTGGGCTAAATGACCTACAATTCTAATGCTGATTTTATGAAGTTCTTGTAACCTAAAAATGTTTTAAATGTTATTTAATTCATTAGAATTTTTTAAATTAGTAGAGGTACAATTTGTTTTTCCTGATATGAATAAAACCATGTCCTAAGTAATATTTTTGGGAAGTGTACTTTTACCATTTGGCAACATGGCTATAGTAAATTTCCAAGTGGATGCTTACAGTTCTTCCTCATTTTTAATGATATTATAGTATTTTACTTACTGTTTTATCACTTCACTTAATTTTACTTAAATGATTCCTTACATATTACCTCATCGGTACATGTGCATATACACACACGTATAGACAGGCCTCCCTCACATGCTAAAATGCCCCACTTACATATTTTCAGTGAGTGTTGTCCTTCAAATAATTTTTAACATATGTTTGCATCTTAATAGTTATGACTGACACAAAGAAAGCAGTAAAATTCTAAAATATTAGTTCTGAGAATTTTGGCTCTAATGTTTTATAAGTCAATTTATAAGGAATTATAATATTTTGGCTTCTCAAGTTTTCTAAAATATAAGCTCATTTTATTTGAAAGGATGTTGCATCAGCTCTAAATGGCCATTATGAAGTTGTAAAATACATTTTTAACCATAATTCTAAATTGTTCCTTGTTTAATTATGTCCTTAGTGATTCACCACTTTCTATTACGTACATTATGTTGATTTCAAGTAAGTGTATATTGTTACATACATGATATCTGTACTTTTAGTTTAAAATATTTAACATAAGTAACATTCTGATACTATCATCTTTTGTTCAACAATTTATTGCTAGATGTATGTAGTCATTATTATTTAACTTATTAACAGTCAATTATACTAATACATAGTCTAATACAGAGACATCCCCCAGTTTTTGGAGTAACAACTAACTTGGTCAATGCAAATCATTCTTTTCAAAATAATGCTGAATAATATTTCATTATTTTTTCAGTAATGTCATATATTTATTGAAATTTTTAAAAATCTATGGTTGTTTGAGTAAGTCTACACTTTTATGTTTGAATATTATAGACAACTTTGGGGGGAGGGTAATTAGGTTTATCTATTTATTATATTTTTAGAGGAGGTACTGGGAATTGAACCCAGGACCCCCTGCATGCTGAGCTTGCACTCTTACCTCTTGAGCTATCCCCTCTCCTTAAAATTTTACTTTTAATTTTGAGAGTTCTTTGTATGTCTTGTATACTAACCCTTTGCTGTGTATGCTGTGTGCTGATATTTTTTTCCCTTTGTATCTTGTCTATTTATTCCCTCAACAGAATCTTTCACAAAGGGAGAAAAAAATCTGATGAAATCTAATTTATCAAATTTTCTTTTATGAATTGGGTTTTTGGTATCAAGTCTGTGTTCTTTGCCTAATTCTAATTTTTTTCTTGTATTTTTTTCCAAAAAAAGTTTTATAGCTTGACATTTTACATGGAACTTTGTGATCTAGTAGGAGTTAACTGTTTTATAAGATATGAGTCTTACGTTGAGGTTCATTTAAAAATTTTTTTTGCTTATAGATGTTCAATTGCTCCACCATCTCTTGAAAAGGTTGAAAAGTCAATCTTTCCTTGTATGTATTTACATAAGTCTATTTCCTTACTCAGTTCCTTTAGTCTATGTTTCTTTCTCTCTAACATTATCAGAGTTTTGATTACTGCATCTATATAGTAAGTCTTGAATACATGTAAAGTGATTCCTTATATTTATATTTTATCAAAACTATTTTAGCTAATCCAATTCCTTAACAATTCTATTAAAAATTAGCATAACCTTACCTATATTTACAATAACTCTTTTAGGAATTTTGACAGAAATTCCCTGTGATGATTAATTTATGGCCCACTTAATACATATATATATATATATATATATATACATGCATTATGTCTATGTATTTTGTGTATCATATATACATACCTTGTAATATTCCAAAAATAAATGAAAATTATTTCGGTTACATATTTAAAGAAACTTATGATTTTAAGATGCTATATCTAAGGTCACTTAGATAGATACTGGCAGAATTGGGACTAAACTTTAGTTCTCTTTTATGTCAAAGTGCATTTGCCTAATTTCTATATTACCCTGTCTAAAATATATCCTATATTATTTCCTTGAGGCAGGCTTGATCCCTTCTGTAGTTGGGTGAATAATGACCTCCAAAGATGTTCATGTCTTACTATCCATAGCCCATGAATATATCTCCTTATAAGGTAAAGGTGACTTCACAAGTGTGATTAAATTAAGGATCTTGAGAAGGGGGACTATCCTATTTTGTCTGAATGGATCCAATGTAAGTTGATCATAAGGATCACAAGGGAGGCAAGAGGATCGGTGTCTGAGAACATATAAGCAGCGAGGCAGAAGTCAGAGAGCAGAGAAGATGCTACTCTGAAGCTTTGAAGGTGGAGGAATAAGCCACTAGCCAAAGAGTGTAGGTGGCTGCTTGAAGCTGAAGAAGGCCACCATTCTCCCCTGGCACCTCCAGAATGAAAATAGACTGGCAGACACCGATTTTAGCTAAGTTAATCTGATTTTGCACTTCTGACTTCCAGAACTTTAAGATAATAATTTTTGTTTTAAACCATTATATTGGTGGCAATGTATTACAGCAGCAATGAGAAACTCATGTATCATGGTAGCCCTCTTTTCTATGGCATGAAGGTCCGCTTTCTTAGACTAGCATCCAAATGCCACCACACTCTAGTATCATATGTGAATGATCTTTTACCTCCTGTAAAAGGCTTTCAGTGATGGCTTCCACTGTAAGCCAGATTAAAGATTCACTATTCCTTGAGACCTTTTTCATTGGCATCTTTGCTCACATTCATCCTCCTGACACACATTCTCATCTCTGTTCCATAACCATTCATCAAAGTCCCAGTTTTATTTATAATTCACCCTAAAGTTTTTATTTACTTTTTATTGATTTTATTTCTTGTTCCCTCTCTTCCAATAATGAGTGTCATTACTCAGTTTGCTTAGGCAGCTGCTAAAAATGGTTTTCTAGTAAGCTCTTCTGTGAACTTCTGGCATCCCACTCTCAACTCATTTTGTATAAAATGAACTGCAAATGTTTGAGAGAAGAGCAGAAGTTTTGCTCATATTTTAGCTTTTAAGAGCTTCAGCAATGCCTCCAAATATAGCATGACTATTGCAAAGAACAGAAACCACAAAAATATTTTGAGTAAAGAGGAATATTTATGTAAATAAGTATTTGTTTAAATAAAATCCAAGCAAGAAAAGGGGAAAAAAATAGAGTAAGGACAAACAGGAACTAAACTGAACATTAGGATATCAGGAAACAAGAACATTTTCTTGCACCAGACTTCCTGGCCTGTCATCTTATTTCTCTCCTCACCAATCCCTCTAAAGGGTTTGCCTTGCTCTCACGTTACCATGTAAACTGCTCTAAACCTAACTTTAAAAGACCTTTTAATTGAAGTGCATCTCATTGTAGGTTCTGTCTTTTAGTTGAAATTATCAAGTTTAAGAACCTGATTGGTCAATGACTTAAGTGTTTATAGTAACATACCACCTTGGTGCAATTAGCTGTACAAATGGGTGGGGAGGGGGCTAATATATAACACAGTACAAAGCTGCACATGAACTTGAGTAGCAAAGTTTAACAGAAAAGGAAGGTGTGAAAACATGGAATTTGACAAATGTCTACTGAAAAGCACAGAATTAAATGAAATAAAAAGAGTACCTGACCTTGGAAGACATCATCATTTCTACTTTAATTATTTGTGTAAGTCTGTGCACTGGATTTCAATATAAGATATTAAACAAATGAAATTGTTTGTTCATGTCATCTTGCCTTTTTAGCCACCATGAGAAATTGTGCATATAAGGTTAATGTATTCAGGCCAGAATTTAGCGGTATAATCTAGGGAGTCATGTGAGTTTATGACAAAAGTAATTGTACTTTTATTTGCTCTTTAGGCTCATTGGTTTGATGGTTTTATTAGTCCCTATTTGCTTAGTTATTTTGTATTATTGTGATACCAATAAGCAAACAGATTAATAGAAAGGAATGTCTTTTTCAGAGGCATCCTTATAATGAGAATGCAACTGAAATCTGTGAAAGGTTTTACATGCCTTTATTTCACTTATCTCCATTTGTTAGCTATATATGGGATCATGCGGGTTTTTTAGACTTATAAAAGATAACTGCAATATAAGTAACACTGGCACATTTTTCTCATAAATCAACGAATAAGAGTCAACTTGAGTTACAGAAATTTATAAAAAATAAAATAAGTTTTTTCTAAAATACCACACTTAAAAACTTTTACTTCAAGTTGCAGTTTATATCTTAGCATTATTTGGTTATTCTAATTTCAACAAATAAAATAAAACATCCTTAAAATTCTACTGAAGTATCAAAATGAATTGTAACTCTTGTTTAAATATCAAACTTCCGGCATGTGAATAAACCTAAGGATGAGAATGCTGGTTTTTGTCTATAACAATCTTGCTAACTCACACCTGGGGTTCCCATGGTCTTCTTTCTTCGTGCTTAAATTTTAGTGTTTGCCACAAAACTGTTAGTCTGTGGATTGTTCCTCATTAAATTCACCTAAACCACAATAACAGCTATTACATTTCTAAATCTAAAATCTGTATCTTTAGTCCAAGCTTCTCTGTTGGGACCCTGACCCGTATCTAACTTCCTGTGGTACATCTACCCTCAGACACCGCACAGTTAACTCTGAAACTAAGGTATTAAAACTGAAGGTGTACTATTTTCTCTTGTTTCTTCTTACAGCAGCACTGTAGGTCACCTGTTAAGACACTCCCCTTCACTAACCCTGATGTGGAGTATCTGAAGCACCACCACATCTAGCTTCAAGACAGAGAGTTTATTCCCTTAATGACCTGTGAGGATTGCTAGCATCAGCTCTCCTCTGAAAAGAGGCATTTCCTCAAGTGTCACTTCTTCCTGGGAAGTCCACACTTACTGACTGTTTGAAATGGGAGGAGGAATACCAGTTAAGACTGAAATTGGGTCTTCTTAAAGGACTATCTCAGCTCCAGGGCTCCCTGTAGGGTCAGTATAAGGCCTTGTGTGGGACTGAAACTTAGTCTAGATTCTCTCCCTCTCCAAGCCTATTCCAAACTCATCCTGCAGCAGGGTGAGAAAGCAGACACTGAGATGGGATGTTGGCGTTAGAGCACCTACTGACTCCCTGGCAAGGAGGACTCCCTCATCACTGATGGAGAGAACACAGGCAGATCCTGGTACGAGAAGATTTGCAATGGAAAAAAGTTTATCTGTGTTCAAGTGAGACAGGATTCCAGTGGCGGGGGTGTGCTATTAGGTACAATGAATTAGGTTTTTGAAAAATATGGGAGAGATAGAGTAACTATAAAGGTAGTGGGATTTCATGGCTTTTGCTGAGTGTAAATAACGAATTTGAAAAAAGGTAAGAAAAAACTGAGCATGATTATTTAGCAACTAATAGCTAAATGCAAAAGCCAGAAGCCCTCTTTTAGTAGCATTTAAAGAGGATCTGGTCTACTTCAGCTGAAAGGAGGAGAAATCTGAGTACCAGACCCCTAACCTAATAAAAAAAGTAGCAGATTCCTAGAAGCTTGAACTCTCAATCGATGTAGGTGAGCTATGGCTGGGTCAGGGCATTGGTGGGGAAAAAATAGGCCCCACATACACGAAATGAGGACTTCTAGGTTTATGCCCCTGAAAATCTTGAATCCTCAGATTCCCTGGAGCATTCTGGTCCTGGAGATGTGGACCACAGTTTGCTACTAAGGGCCACACTGCTTGAAGACAGTGCAAAGTTTTCCCTTTTATAGGACAAAGTAAGGCTTCACCCAGTGTCTGATAATAACTTCTGTCCTGCTCACTGGTCCAGTGACTAGGGTTAAGTCACAACATAACCTCACTGTAGACATGCTCATCCTTATTAAGGAATAAGTAAACTATCTCAAATACCTGCAGAATCTACTCCGCATGTACCTGCAGGAGCAAAAGAATTTTCATGGAAATGCATTCAGTGGGCAGAACATTAAGTTGGATAAGGGATAGTCATACAAATGAGTATAGACTTGTAGTTAAATTTCTAGATTAGGGTTATAAACTTGGACTTATTCAATTATCAGTAGAGTTTAAAGCAATGAGGCTGAATGAGATAGCATATAGCCATGGCTACTAGTTTGATATATTATTAAGAAAAAGTATGATCCTGCAAAACAATGTTATGATTCTATTATCAACCATAAAACTACAGAGTTTAAAACTTTAATATGGGGAAATTACTAAAATTAAAGGGAGAAGTAAATGGCTCTCAGAGACAAAAATTGATGATTCTCTTCACTGTTTAGTATTTTATTGAAAACTAGGAATAAAATTAATGAGTTTTCATAGTCATTTTGTGAGCAGTGTTTGTAAGTAGCAAACATATCTATCCATGACTTCTTGTGTGCTTGTACGTGTGTGTGAATTTTCCACTACTTCCTATGTAGTTCATAGAATATATTGTGCTTTCTCTTCCTACACTGAGATGGAGCATTATAGAAAAAAACCTGGAACCATTGCTTCTACATAATTTCATATTTAGCAAAACTTCCCAAAGAGATTAATTTATCCTCCCAAAATGTAAAGTTAATGCAATCCTCATAAATTTATTGATTGATTTATTTCATTTTTTTTAAAATTGAAGTGCAGTCAATTACAATGTGTCAATTTCTGGTGTATAGCACAATGTCTCAGTCTTGCATATACATATGTGTATTTGTTTTCATATTTTTTTCCATTAAAGGTTATTACAAGATAGTGAGCATAGTTCCCTGTGCTCTACAAAAGAAACTTTTAAAAAATCTATTTTTATATATAGTGGCTAACATTTGTAAATATCAAACTCCCAATACTTCTGAGTAGTTATTTCCTTCTTATCATTTTCTTTTGGTGTAATGCAGACTGGTATGCAGTTAAGCGGGAGGATTTTAGCATCAGACTGTATGATTTCAAATCATTACTTACCCACTTAGAAGTGTGAAACTTAAGAAAGTAAGTCAGGGTCTCTGTGCTTCCGTTTTCTCATCTGTAAAATGAAAATAATCATAGAAATTAACTTACGGATCTGTAATAATTAAATGAATAAAATTTGTAAGCTGAATAGCATAAGGGGCTGGTACTTATTAAGTATTTAATAAATATTAACAATTACTAGCAATTACAGAGGAGATTCTTTCATTACTCTGATAAAGATACTTCACATGGTTGGCCTAGAGTCATCAACACCAACTAATGCTGGTACCTAGCAATTAAAGAAGCTAATTTTTTTTCTAGTGAACCTCATTTATTAGAGCTAATTATAACTAAACACTTAACCATACCTCCTCTTATCTGCAACCTACACATCTAATTAGAAAGCACACAGAGAGGAACTTTTAAAAAAAAGCTTAAGAATTAACTTTAGTTGTCAGGGGACTTTAAATTTTGTCATATATTTAACACATTAAATCAGAAAGGATACAGCAAAATAAATCAAGTGAGATAACTAACAAGCAGAGCTTTTATATCCACTCTGATTGCTATACTGTGATTCTGCAGGCCAACGTGACAATCAGATTCTATAAAGTTGATGATATTTTCCATTATTTAATATTAAGACATTTGAGTGATATTATTTAAAATAGTATCATTAATAGTATATTTTCAATTGCCTCATTTAATTAATATTTATTCTTTCCAAGGCATTATGTGAGGAGGATGTAAAGAAATATGTATTGAATTTAACAGTACAAAACATTGCTAGTTTCACTGCTGGCATGATCACTTGTAGACTATAAGAAAAAAAGGAGTGACCAGATATCACTTCGTTTGCTTGAATTACTATGGTTTACTAAAAATCTAGTTTAAAATATGTAACAAGTGACTTGTATGACTGTAATTTGAGAGAATTTTTCTTTCAGAATTGGTACGCCCAACTTTCTCTGAAAACCCAAATTAGAAAGCAAAATTGTTAATTTTTGTTCTTCTCTTGAGAGGATTTTTGGCTTGAGTTTAAAAATGGAGGAAAAATTTAATTTCAAAACTTAAAAAATATGTCTTTTTAGTAGAATTTGGGTTATAATGCTTGATAATAAATGCCTACTATTATTACTATTATTAAGATTATGTAAATCAATGATTTTTATAAAAAGTTGGAAATTTTAGTCAAACATTATTTTTGATGTGTTGTAAAAAAAAATCCAATATAAATTTTATTCTCACATAATAAAAGTAAATCTATTAATTATCTACTTTAGCCAAATGGAATTATGCATTATTTTTAAATAATAGCAAACTTAATAGGCAAAATTCAGTCACAACTATATAACATGGTAAACATCTACAGAAAACAAGGAAAAGGATCAAATCCAAAGAGAAGCGTAGATTTAAAATACAATGTATAAAATCCAGAGAATGCAGTAATTGAAGGAAAATCAATTTCCAAACTATAAATTTAAATAGTGAAATAAAATTATGCTAATTTAATGTATTTGCATCACTGTGTTTTTCAGTTCATTTTCCCACATGTATAAATATGAGATGGTTATTTTCCCTTTGATAATACTCCTTAAGTTATTTCTTTAAATTGGTTTGCTTCTTGTAAGTATTGCCAAAGTCTTTCAAAAAGATATTTGACATCAGAAAAACTTTCCCAACATTATTAGCAAATATACTTTGACCAAGGGTGATATTTTCTTAGATTTTTTTAGATGCAAACACATCGGCAGTTTCTTGCTTTCTCTGACTGGACCTATTGTTTTGTTCAATTGATTCAAATGGTTTAGCTCTGTGTTGTGGAAGTAACACTAGCCTTTACGAGAGAGTACTAGATTTTTTGCCCATGTAACCTAATATAAGGCGGACAATTTAGCAGGCCTCATCAGCGTCTTCAGTTTAATATGAGAGAGTTAAGTAAATAATTAACCCTATATTAACCACTCTACTCTTGTTAAGTACTGAGAGAGTGCCAGATACTGTGCTATACGCTTGGAGACCTGAGAATATGTAAAACACATTTTTTTTTTCTTAAAGGGCTTAAAGGAGAGAGGGAAGAAAGAATAGAGGGGAGCTAGGAAAGAGAGAGAAGCAAGTGGAAAGAGATAACTGTACATCAATATGGTCAGCATAACAGTGGCCTGATCATGATGCTGTGTTACAGGAGAAATCAATCACATAATTTGGTAAAGATGACAACAGCAGACCTTTTCTAGAGTTAAATCATCACAAATGAGAATACCTCCTTACATACTGAATGGACTTTGAGGGAAAAAAAAGAAACAATATGGACAAAGATTATAAGGCATAAAAAACCATTGCCTTTTCAAGGAGTTGAACTTCAGTCAACATAGTACGAGGTAGAAGGTAAACTAAGACCTGCAAACGGGTGCTGGGTAGTAAAGAGCTGATCTGTCATGCAAAGCAGTGTGGTATTTGTAAATGTTTGATATTTTTGTTTGTCTAATACTGCAAACCACCTTCTCCATTTGGAGGAATTCCGTAATAGCTAAGACTTAATGAGAGGTAAGGACCCATCTTTAATTACAAAAAACAGAAAGAGCTTAGAAACACCTTTTGCTCATCTCCCTGACAGCTACTGCGGGAGCATAATTACTAGAGAGCATTACAGGGAACAGATCCCTGAGCAAATGTAGGTAATCTAGGATTGATTATGTGGTTAGCTAGGCTGCCAGATTCCCATTACTATTCCCAATGAGGCTGTAACAAACCTTGCTCCATGGCAGCAAGAGAAAATACAATTATCCTTAGTAATCATCTGGAATAAAGAACCCCCTGGGATCTAGAATTTTAAGGACTGCATATTCATTGCCACTCAGCAAAGTGAACAAATGAGAAAATCAAGGCCTGTGAAGGGGGGTGCAGCCTCAAAAATCACAAAACTTTAAAAAGAGAATAAAAGTTCAAATATCAGGTCAAGGCATCGGTGGAAACCAAGAAACTTTCTACAGCAGTGACAAACGGATCTCTTATCTCATGAAGCTGCAAAACTGAGATACCTGACAACCAAAATCAAACACTGATCTGCTGATCCTGATCCTGCTGGGCTGCAAATTACAATGTCAGTTACATTTACAGTCCTGCCAGGTATCCTTTGTGAAAAGTAGGCCATCTTTAGGATAAGACTGATCTTCAGAATTGGAATGGTTTAGCTAGTGTCAGTACCCACAGACAGCTTCCACTAAGTCTCCCTTGCAACCTGCATTCCCTCCTCCCCTTTCTTACTGAAGGGGCTGAAGATGCTGCTTGTCAGAGCCAGTTTTCTGGGAAAAAAAGTGGGGAGTGGCAAACTATTCTCGTTTCCTATGAGTCTCACTTCTCAGCGCTTAAAATCCTTTTAATAGAGTTGAGTTCCCTCAAGGAGGCAAAGGAGAAGGGAAGACGTACCATCAAAAGTCCTCTATAGGGAAGGTCAACATAAAGAATGCTAGAACTTTTCTAATTTATGTAGGCAAGGATCTAAAGAATAAGTGTAGAAAATAATGAAGTATGTTTAATCCACGAGAGAAGAGCATCTTATACGCAGAACGGGAACTGAAAAGTTGCTGGAACTCACAGAACTCTTACCAAGTCCCCTCCTGACCCATACTGATCCTTCACTCTGCCAACACTTAGGACAGTATCAGGAACATTTTTGTTCATTGGACGTTGTAGGATTAATTTCAAGGCTCCTTTACAAATGGGTCCACAGCACTTGTTATCAGAGGTCCTAATAGCGCTCTGTGCCACTAGATCATTGCACAGAAGACCCATGAATGACTCTGGAGAAAGAAAATATTTCCAGTGAGAAAACTTGGTTATGTATCTCATTATCTATGGTTTCTGGAAGAAGATATGGTTTAAAGTAAGAGTAAGCCAATTTACTTAGGAAACAGACACATATCTGTGTCATTTAAAGCTCACCAAAAGGATTCAATGAATATTAGCCTTGATGGCTGCCGTGAGCTCAAAACATAGGTATACCACTTTCAAGTTTCAAATTTTCAAGAAGAAGCAACAAAACTTGATTTGAAGTATGATACTCAGTTACTGGAACAGACTGACAAACCTTGGACTCATTTCACTATAAACTATGACGTGGTCCAAAATTTGTTTTACTGAATCAGAGTCATTCAGCATTTTGACGTGTCTTCCCCTCCGGTTGTGTTTTTTATTCCTTACTGAATAGTTAATAAATTTTCATGTCATGCCACTGACTATTGCTGTGAATAAGGAATTCACTCTACAGTAAAATAAGTAAGTTAACAAACCATTGGCCATGCAATTTCTGATCATATGAAATAGCCCATCTTTCAGAAACACCTTGATTCTTGTAACGATGGAATCACCTATAAAATTACAATTAAGGAACTATATTGGAAAAAAATATCCCGAGCATTTAGGACAGCAGTATAAAGGAGGTGGCATGGTCTCTGAATTGACAGACAACATGCGATTTATGGTGTTTCATCATTAATTGTCTCTAGTAGACAAAAGACAAGTTCAACTACATGGATGAATGGAATCACAATGATGAAGCTGACCTGCAGAGGATGCTGAAGATCGCAGGAACAGCTGGGTCAAAGGAAAACACTATTACTGTCAAGCGTTGCTGAGGGCCCAACCTAACTTTAAGACCATTTTACTAGTTTATGATTTTGTTGCAAACAGCATTCCAGTCATAGAAAGTAAATGTACTTATTCCTGATAAAGTCACTTTGAATGAATTCAATGCTTTATTTAAATTCTAATGAGTGTATTTCAGTATTTATCGAGTATAAGGAGAAGCACAGGATAAGCAAAGAGCTCAGGGGATTTTGTCCAAAGTTACCGAATCCCTGCTGTGGACTCTAGCTGTAAGTTAACTCAGGAAAATGAAAGGGGGTGTGTCATTTTACACGTTAAGAGCGGCTGAACACAACTAAATGCTGTATCTGAACCATGCATCCAACTGAATTTCAAAAGCAGTGTCGTGAGCAAAATTTCCAGGGAAATTCTGTAAGCACTTAATGTGTCTCATTTCCAGAGAAAGCAGGAAAGATTTATGCCAGTAAGCTTCAGGAAAGGTAAATAAAGTTTCATATAAAAATAGCACACACCACTAACAAAAGAAGACCTGTGAAATAAATAAGCAATAACGGGGTGGAGTGTATAGCTCAGTGGTAAAGTATACGCTTGGCACATATGAGGTCCTGGGTCAATCCCTAGTGCCTCCCTTAAGGAGGGGGAAAGGAAAAAAAAAGCAATAACATTATGATTTTGATGCTCTTCAAAATACGAACTGCTCACAAAGTTATCAGATAGGGCTGTTCAATTTAAAAGCACTATTCTGCAGCTCTGACACAGGGAAAACTCCCACCCCATAAGAAGATGTCTGCTTAAAAGGAATGTAAGACCAAATTAATAGTGGTCTTTTTTAAATTTGCTTTAGACCCTTTGCTAATTTTATCTAATTCCGGAAAAAAAATTTAACCATAAAATGCTTAAAAATATATCTACATAAATCAATGAATTTTCATGAAAATTGGTAAAATCAAATTCACTAGTTATTTTACTAATTTATGAAAAATATTTATTGATAGAGGGACAGAAAATTAAGCTAATATTCTGGATCTGTGCTGTCCAATACAGCAACCACTAGACACATATTATTACAAATTAAATTTATTAAAATTACATAAAAATAAAAATTAAGTTCCTCTGTCATAAAAGTCAGATTTCAAGTGCTAAGGAGGTACTTTTGGTGAAGGATTTCCATACTGGACAGTACAACAGTAAAACATTTCCAGCATTTCAGAAATTTTTGTTGGACAGGACTGGGCTAGAGTGATACATCTCAGATAAATTGATATGCAGTGATGATAAACAGTTTACAGGGTTTCCCTACTATGTTTTCAAAAAAATAAATGTTTCTTTTGTCATATATTGGATATTTTCACTTTTTACAGAAAAGTTACTGTATATTTTGGGCCATATAATTATAAATAATTGACTTTTCTATTAAATTATTTGACAGCAAGCACCTCAGGAAAAATCGTTGAATTTAATAAAATTGTGCTATTTTCCGATTTTTTCTATTAAAAGTATAACTATTGTAAAATGTTTATTTTTCCTACTTTAAAATAATGGTTGATTACAGTTTAAAAAACATAAAATCTGACATTTTAATTAGCCTTATATTTCAACAATTCACAGAACAAGTAATAAACATAATGGTCAAAAGCTTAAATAAATTCAGCATCACTAAAAATCAAAGAGTTGCAAAAGAAGCCAAGGTATTTTTTTCCCCTATAAAGTTCTGAACAAAGTTTTAAACAATATTCAGTATTACTGAGCTTGGACAACTAGATGTTTCCATATCCTGCTAGTAGTAGTGTAAGTTAGTCCAGCCTTTCTGGAAGACGATAGAATAATACGTACCAAAGATTTTAAGACAATTTATTGCCTCCCATCTCTATTCCTCCCTTCCCCCACATCTCTTCTGTGACACTGGAAGTCTGTACACTACATTTTCCAGACACCTTGCTGGCTTCCAGTTGGCCAGTAGGAGGCAATGGTGGAAGTTGGAAGGTGGGAGGAGGGAGGAAAGGTTACATTAACTAGATTACACACTATTCATTAGATTCTGAACACAGTTACATCATTAACTTTTTTATTTTATTATTTTTATATTTCTTATGAAATATTAAACATGAAATATACAAACAACACAGAGGTACAATAATTATAAGACAAAAATATGCCATAAGTACTATAAAACACAACTTAGGTATAAGTTAAATGCAGTAACTTAAGTACTATCGGATTGATTTGACTCCTAACATATGCTTAGTCTCTTACATTATTTTGTGTATTTTTCCCTTGAGAATGCCTCTTTCCCTAAAGTTTAGCCCACGAGGCTCCCCTCTGGAGCTATTATTTGAATAAATATCACTAACCTATATAAACAGTTACTCTTTGCAACTTAATTGACCATGGTTGTAAAGCTTACCTCTGCAATAAGGTATTCACTGATATTTTTATGCAATGAGAGAATATGGCCAATAGTACACAGAACATTTTGATAGTACAGAAGGTAATAATCTTTTAGCATTTGCTTCAAAACATCTATTGGCATTCTTTGGTACCAAGATCTCTTTCTTGGAAAAGCATACATGACATTTGTTTAGTCATAAGTTATTTAATGAGCTGTATCATCTGACAAAAGTTGTGCTAGACTTTCTCACACATTGAAATTGGTGTATTGCTCAGGCCACGAGGGATGAGTGGAAGTGTTTTATTTTTGTGATTATCAAATGAATTTCACCTACTACAAGGTTTCTGAAAATGTAGTTTGGTGCTGCCATTATAGGAAACATTATAGAGATTAAAAAACTGAAAATAGAGTTACCTTATGATCCAGCAATTCCACTCTTGGGCATACATACTGAGGAAACTAATTCGAAACGTTCACAGCAGCACTATTTACAACAGCCAAGACATGGAAGCAACCTAAATGTCCATCGACAGAAGACTGGATAAAGAAGATGTGATTTATATATAACACTCAGCCATAAAGAAGATAAAATAATACCATTTACAGCAACATAGATGGGCCTGGAGATCGTCATACTAAGTGAAGTAAGCCACAAAGAGAAAGAGAAGGACAAATACCACATGACATCACTTACATGTGGAATCCTAAAAAAGGACACAAATGAACTTATTTAGAAAACAGAGACAGACTCACAGACATAGAAAACAAACTTACGGTTAATGGAGGGGGAAAGGGGACGGAGAGGGATAAAATGGGAGTTTAGGATTTGTAGATAATAAGTACTGTATATAAAATAGATAAACAATGAAGTTCTACTGTAGAGCACAGGGAACTATATTCAATGCCTTGTAATAGCCTTTCATGAGAAAGAATATGAAAAGGAATGTGTGTGTCTATATATATACATACACACACATATATGTATAACTGAATCACTATGCTGTATACCAGAAATTAACACAACACTGTAAATCAACAATACCCCAATTGAAAAAAAGTGAGTTTCACAGACGAATACATGATTTCACCAGGATGTCTCAATCTCAGCACTCTTAAATTTCAGGAGAGAGAACCTGTTACTGTCAGGAACTGTTCTGTGCACTGTAACACAATTAGCAGTATCTCTTGCTTCTACCCATTGGATGCCAGTTGCACTCCCAGTTGTGATAAATGTCTAAAAATGTCCCCAGGCATTTCCAAAGGTGCCTGGTGTGCAAAATTGCCTTCAGTTGATAACCACCGGAGTAGACTACAAGTTATTAGTAATTACCAGGATGAAGATTTTTCACAAAATTGCTCAACAATCATCTTTTACATAACAGATAATCTGCCAGATGGAAATGGAAATTTCTCATCTCAAGGGAGACAGAGTCAAAGTGCCCAACCATGACTAAAGTTTACTGTATAGGACATGAGATAATCTGAGTTTGAAATAATCTGAGATAATTACATGACAGTAACTTTTAAATTATTCTTTGACATATGCTCTGGAGAACATGTGCATATTTCCAAAGGGGCACAGATAGAGTTCAGGAGGATTCACAATAAAAAAATCTAAACAACAAGACAAGTTAAATGATTGAAATAGAGATATAATAAAATTATACCTGTATGTTGCCCTATTTAGTGGCTTGATATTGAAAGTAAGAGCTTATGAAGGGAAAAATATAACTACAAAGACTGATGGTAAGATTGATGCAAGAAAATTACAAATGAGATTTATATAGGAAGTCATGTCATGTCAGAAATGACAGAGGACAACACAGTAGATATCAGAATATAAAAGAAGATGGTATTGCCAGTTAGAAGCTCGTGAAAAAGAACAGAACATTGGGAAAATCTAAATTTCATAAATTTATAGTTGGTAACAATGCAGCTGATTCTCTTTTGTATCCCATATTGTAAAACTTGCAATCAATTATTGAAATATCCATATGTATGCTTTTGTTAGGTCTGTCTTGATGAAATGCAAATTATATGAGTGAGAAAATTCAATGCATTAATCAATATAATTAAGATAAGATATCATGTATTAGATTATAGAAGTTTAATTGTTTATTCCCCGACAACCTGGGCATTGGACAAAAACCTCAAGAAGAGTTAATTTTATTCAATTTAGTATTTCAATTATCTACGGAAATACCTAGTTCAGTAAGAGGTAAGAACTCTCTTCATATTACTGAGTGCATGAGCAGTTTTCTATTCCAAAAGACTGTTATACACACTAGAACTCAAAGTGAGCAAAACAAACAAAACACACACACATAAAATGCTTGCCATTTCAAAAGTGAAAAGAAATTCTTAGGTTTCCAGTTTGCCTTTCATAATGTGAAATTCACCTCTTTAAAATGTTAGTTTGACTCCAGTGAATGATAGGGTTTAAAATTTTAATGGACCTTCCAAAGGCTATTAAACTTTAAAATTCCATTAACTATTTTCACTAGACATATTGATATAAACTCCAGCAGTATTTGCATCTATTTTAAGATTTCTTCTAGATATAAAATATCATTTTATCCATGAAACAATAAAACTGTAGATTATAGCAAAAATATTATTTGCTCATATTGAATGAACAAAGTAGACATTGCAGTAATATTGAAAAAGTATATCATGATAACAGCAGTGAAAAAATATTCAAATTTATTAGGTATAGTATTCACTAGAATACTTATTTTCAAGGTAATGTTATTCAGAGTGTATTAACAGAAGCTTCAGAGAGATAAATGATGAAGACATCACTTCAGCAATGTAATGCCATTCTTGCCTTTTTTAAAATGTAGATGACTTACAAAACTACTGTTATACAATTTATTTATATAGCAAGATGATGCAAAATAAATCATTTGTCAAATTCAACATCCATTTATGATGAAAAAATTTTTAAAAGAATTTAAAAGGAAATTTCAGTCTGTTTGAGCTTACCTACAAAAATTCGGCAGCTACTATCACATTTAATTGCAAAAAATAAGGATACTTTTCCCTAAAAATAGGGAATATGGCCCAGACAGATATCCTCTTTTGCTGCTCTTATTTATTAAACAACTGGTAGACTTCGCCTGTGAAATAAGTCATACAGATCAGGAAAAAAGAGAGCTATCACTATTCCTAAGTATCATGGTTGTCTAGGTAGAAAAAAACACAAAAAATATACAAGTGCTCAAAGAATAAAGTAAACACGCAAAAATCAATATGTTACTATATACTTGCTATTAACAATTGGAATTCAAAATTAAGAAAATAAATTGTCACTTAAACCAGCACTGAATTGAATACATGCAAAATTTAAAAATAGAAAACTACCAAAATATTAATGTAAAAATAAAAGAGACCTAAGGAAATGGAGACATATACCCTGTTCAGGGATTGGATGACTTAATGATATTTTAAAATAATGATTCTTCACCAAATTTACCTACATAGTCTCAACAATTCCAATTGACATCCTTGAAGGCTTTATTGTGGAAGCTAAAAAACTGTTTCTAAAACGTGAATAGAAAGGAAAAGGAACCAGAATGGCCAAACAGCTCTGTAAAAGAAGAACAAAGGTAGAAAATACATAGTACTTGCCTTTCAGATTTGTCATAAAACTATAGCATTTGAGACAGCATTGGACTCGCAAAAGGACAAATGCATATATCAAATGAGCAGAAAAGAACAAAGCTCATTGTAATACAGTCAAAGCAATTTTGACAGAAGGACACAGGGTTAAATGGACAAAGGGTAGTCTTTTCAATAAATGATGTTTAGAACTACTGTATACCCATGCACAAATAAGACCCTCTACCTATCCTCATTCTTATTAAAGTTAACTCAACTGAAATCACAAAATTGAATGAATGTCTAAAACTGTAAAACATCTACAAAAGAGGGAAGAAAATTGTGTGTATTATACTAGACAAAGAGTATTTAGACATACACCAAAAGCATGGTCCAGCAAAGCAAAAATGGATAGTGTGATTTTATTACAAGTAAAGACTTTTGCTTTGTGAAAGATACTGTTAAAATAAATGAGACAGTCCACAGGTGAGAAAAATATTTGCAAATCACAAAAATAGTAAATTACCGTCAAAATGTAACCCTAAGAAAATTCAACAACTCAATAAAATAAAATGGCAAAGATCTGAACAGATATTTTACCAAAAATGATATATAAACATGTAACAAATGCTCAATATTATCAATCATTAAATAAATTTAAATTGAATGCACAATAAGGTATCACTACACACTTTTATTTAATTCAGAAATCTACCCATAGGTAATCACTAAAATGAATGAAAAATTATGTTCTCAAAAATAAATATGTGATACTTAACAGCAACTTTATTTTAAAAAGTCAATTATTTAAAATAACTAGTGAATAGACTGTGGTATATCCATTCAATGAAATATGATTCACCAATAAAAAGAAGCTACTGATTCACATAACATGGATAGATCTGAAAACCCTTTTACCAAGTGAAAGAAGCTAGACCCAAAAGGTTACAAGCAAGTTGGATGACTGGATTTTTATGACACTCTGGAAAAATTAAAACTTAAGGAAAGGAAAACATCAATGGTTACAAAGAACTGAAGAGAGGGACAGTGTTTGTCTATAAAAGGACAGTAAGAGGAAACATGGCAGTGATGGAAACATGGTGGTGGGTACATAACACTATACATTTGACAAAACTGATAAAACTCTACAAGAAAAGTTAATTTTACTGTATGTGAATAAAAAATATCAACAGGGATGTAATGGTAAATAAGGATACAGGCAGTGACATATCACACTTAACAAATTACATTACCACACTAGACGGAATGGGGAAGGAAAAGATAATCTAAGTCACTTTGGAAAAGTTTTATAACTGGAAGTAGAAGTATAAAGACAAAACAAACCAAATGGCAGCATACATACAAGCAAACAGTGCAAATCTACAGATTGGATGCTATGATTGGGAAATTTGTGGCTCACAGTAATATGGGTTAAAAATTCAGAATCGACTTCATTTGTCGACCAGTGTTAACAATCAGTAACTGTTTCATGGAAAATGATAGCCAGGCTTCTCAAAAAGCATTATAACATAAAATTATGTTTAAATTGATCCCATGAGGTTTTTTGAGAGTGAATCTAATCAGCTATAAATAATGATGGCAATTAAAATCTCTGAAGTAGCATTTACTACATGAGACACACTTTTGAAAATTTCACAAATATTAGTTTGTATAATATAATTTGTAGTTTATTTTTCTTATCTCATTGCACTGCTTTATACATTTTAAAATAATGTTGAATAGCAGTGATGATTTTCATACATATTTTTGACATCAATGCTGTCCATATATTTCTCATCCCCCATTTTTAGGAATCTATCATATGTTTATCCTATTTACTTTATATAGTCACACTTAAAACTTTACCATGATATATGTTAATTTTTCATGTTATCTAGCTAGCCAGTTTGAATTAAACGTCAGTGAGTTTCCTAATGCAAATTGTACTGGAAATAAAATACAAGTCCCTTGCCTATAGGGAACAAGTTTGTGTCACTGTTTCTTAGTAAAGTGCTGATAGGCAATATGCCTGGCTTTGGTAAAATTATGGAATTTTATGACAGTAAATAAATTTCTATCAATATGAATATATAGCTCCTCAAACTTAAATGGGCATTTTTGATGGCCAAAGATAAGTGATATTTTTCCACTTTCTAAAGAAAGTTAATTTGATAAAGGAAATTAAACGCACTGTGACATTGAGTATGGATTTTCTGTATTTCTTGAAAATCCAAAATTTGGAGCTAAATGCACTAAAAATACTCGTAAATTCCTAATTTTCTTCTCTTGTTACAGTTGCCCACAAAAGGTTATAATATATCTAATGAAATACTATCTTGAGGCTAATTTTCAGAGCTGAAATTCAAGTATAATAAATCAAAGCCTTCGCTCTGCCAGCGTGCTCTTTTCTGACACCGCAGAAGATACATATTCCCTGGTGTCTAACGTCTGGGATATATGACTGCACCAATCACACCCTTGTCAAAACATTTAGTGCTGAGGTTATGGGCCCTATGTGTGCTGCCTGATTTGTGAAGTACTTCCCTAAATTCTTAATGACTTTCTCTGTGGGAAGATCCTAGGGTTACAACATCACCATAAACTTCCAGGCTCGACATCATTTGGAACTGGCAGTTAAAGATATGCTTCAAGATATGGTATCTTTAAAATACTTTCTCCCGAGATGAACATGTTTTCTTAAGTACCTGGTGAAGAGCCAATTTAAGCCTCTTGGTTATAGTTATGTTTGGCAGGTTGTGGCTTTCTTTGAATTTAAGAAATCACAGAAAGCCAAGAGTAAAAATGAAAAAGATGTCTGGGAAGCATGGAGCTAGGATCTTTCTCTGCAAACAGGTTGTCTCTGAAATGAGCATCAAAAAAATACAGTGAATGATGTTTCTGCAGTTGGCCAGAGTTAGAAGTGAAAGGCTGTTGCTCCCTACAAGCCACCATGTCTCAAAAACATAATATATAGTTAAATAAAAAAGAAGTAGAAACTGTGAAAGGCTAGAATGGGACGTATATAATTCTCAAACACATTAAGTAAATATTTAAAGATTTTAGTGGCTATTTCTGAGAATCATCACCAAACATTTTTATGTATCTCATTTTAATATTACTGTCATGATTAATCTATCATGACACTTTTATTTATGTTGACTCTTTAAATTTTGAAATAAAATTAATCTATTAATTTATTAATTTTAAAAGACTTAAAATATTTCATATATTTTATTAACTTAATGTTTTTACTAGCTGAAGAGAGCTATTGACTTCTATCTAATTTGGTGACAACAGAATATTTGGAAATTAAACTTCATAAACCACAAACTCTCCTATAGAACAATGAACAATATAGTTAATTTTTTAAAAATGTTTGGAGAAAATCAAGCTATTATATTGGCATGTAAGCTGAAAGAAGGGGGAATTAGAGCATTCCAAGGCTCTGCTTTTTGTGAGGTCAAGGATTAGATAGTGATTCATTTTATGATTGTTTTATATTCTGTTAATATGGTATGGTAAAATCCCAAGGGCAATAATTAAGTAGAGGTTGTTATTTTTAAACTGACAAAGTGGACTAATAGAATAAGGGAAAACCTTACTGCAAATTGAGACGTGATGAATAAGCATAAAATGGGACTAATTAAATTCATAAAATAAGATGGCTGAAATATATCATTGTATATCAATGACAGTCATAAGTATGATACTCCCTGTGAAGCTGAGTATTACATGCTTTGATATAAAGGCAAAGATATCACACAGCATAGACTTTAACTCAAAAAGCATTCTTAAGAATAAAGAAATGTACACTATTAAGATAAGAGGTTTAATTCACCCTATGTGTTTGATGAGATCTATTTATGAAAACTCAACTGCATTTTGATACACTAGAAACATACAGTTAATGTATTTTAAGAAACAATAGAGCAGAAAAAAATATCATTTCAGTAGATTCTTTGGTTTTCTTGACAATGTTTGATTACTTAACTAGTAAATCTAAATATTTCCCATTGATAATGCACTGTGAAATACAACTAAAATTATTACACTTTCCTTCACACCTTCTACCAACATTTACCAGATCATTTATTCTGTGTGCCTTGCTATTTTCCTACAACTCTATTAAGGTTAAATGCTATCTTTATTATTTTATGTATCATGTAAAGAACTATGTTATTTAGTGATCCTAATTACAATGAAACTGATTATACGTATGATATAAATAAGCAGATTAATTGAGATGTCCAGTGAATTCTTTCCTTGGCTAATACCTTCATTCTCTGAATTTCTTTCACTTCATCAGTTTCCTTGGAGATTTATTGCAGTCTAGCCACAGCTTAACTAATCTGGTTTTCTCATTTTACTATTTATACTCCTTTAATGGCTCTTTACAGCACAAAAATATTTTAATGTTCTTATATGCAATGACCCTTCAGGTACCAGCTTTATCTACTCTACCCTTTCTTCATTCACTGCACTCCCACATAACAGGACTACTTTAAGGTTCTTGAACAATCTCTACTCCTTTAACAATTCCTTTACAACTTCATTTTTATCATATCTTGTTTCTTCTGCCTTAAAGAAAATCAAATAATGGTCCAAAGATACATGGTTAAAAACTAAAGCTTGGAGCTAGGAACCAGTAGAGTCTATCATTATATTCCTGAATTGTTATATAAGGAAAATGACCAACTCTTGGTCTTTAAAAATGTTTTACAACAGAGTATCTTCAAAATATATACAGGAAAAGATTGGACAGTTGGTTCCCTGGCCATTCCTCTAATGTCAACACTGTCTTAGGACATGACCCTTGGCCAGGTTCTCTGAAGGCAGTAACCAAAGAAATTGTTACGAGTTCTCAAGCCTAAATTCAGTGAGAATCTGGCCAAGGACGACCTACAGGATTAAGTACCTGCATTCTGTTGTAAAGATCCAGTAATGAGCGTCCAGCATGAAGGAGAGGCAGACTCAGAAAATGGGCTCAATCCAATGATCCCATGGGGGCTATATGATTTACAAGATATCAAAGCGGTAAGAACCCCAATCTTATGGCTTTCATGAGCAGAGGTGGTACACACACACACTCAGACCTCACTTCCGTGACCATGCTTGTCTTCAGGCCATCAGCACTGCCTGGGAGCCACAAGCCCCACACTTGTAAGCCTGTTGTTATGGATGCTGTTTGCTTTCCTGATGTGTATCCTTTCTTACTGCTAAGTAAACTTCGTGGAGGTTGCAGCTTCTGGATGCAGCTAGTTCCTCTTAAATTGTCAATCTGCTCTCAGTAATAAGTTGATACTGCTACATAATTGCAGTATATTAAAAACTGAAAACCCAGATGATACTAAAACACTTCTATTCAGTCATGGAAGTGACACGTAACTTTTGTCATGTTCTGTTAGCTCTAGCCCCACCAGCCATTCAAAGTAACTTAATTTTATTCTTACATGACCTGTTACAAGTTGTAAACAGCTATTTCTCCAGGTCACACTAATACTTGCACCAAGTTTCCCAGTACAGTAGTCACCAAGTAGAATATGAGGCATCCAAAAGAATACTGCACATTAAAATGTTTAATAAATATTTCTAAAGTATATTCTAGGTGTTTTTCTCCTCATTGTTATACTGTACCCATAGTCTTGGGAGACTTGTTGGAAATTCAGTCTAATAAAACAAAACAGTTACAGTTGTCCTTTACTTCCCCCAGACATAAAATATTAAATTATGTCTATGCTGCTGTAATAAATATTATATGGATGTTTATTTTACCAGTGATGTTGGGAAGAGTACATTTCATTAATTTGCCATGTAGTCAATTTATGTAGACCAGTCATAGAAAATGACATTTTGTTGTTTTATGCATATTCACCGAAAAAAATACATTTGAAGAAGACAGACCTATCTCACAAACTCTTTTTAAAGTAAGATAATAACCATAAAATTTCCAATCGCTGTTACTTCTGTAGAGGAAACAGAGATACAATAACAGAAACCTTCAAAGTGATGTCGCTATTCTGGTTCTCAATTAGGGTGACTAGGTCATGGCCAAGTTATTACGCTTAAGAGTATTTATATGCGATTTTGATTATATAATGACATTTGAGAAGTATGACTGGGAAAGTCCTGGGAACATGATAATTGTGTATGCTTACTCAAAGTAAAGTAACAGGAAAATTACCATGTGTCTTGGGTAAAAACTTCTTTTGACTCATTGCTTTAAGAAGCCTAATCCAAACTATTCTGTGAAAAAAAATTCCCCAAATGTAGTGTGATCTGTTCGTAACATTTAATGTACACATAACTTATAATGCATCGAAAATATATTTGCACTTAATTCCATAAATATTTCATAGTCAATACTGATTTTATGACTGGAATTGAATTTGTAGGGATGAAATTACAAAGTAGCATTCCACTGTAAGGCAATGACTTACAGCACTGGGAAGTATTGTTACTCTTGTTACTCTTGTTATTGTTATTCTTATGTGGCATAGTGTATTCTTATCTATTGCTCAGCTGCCAACAGCCCCAAGGACTAGTGGCTTAAAACAACACACATTTATCATCTCATGGTTTCTATGATTCAAGAACCTGGCCAGGGCCTAGCCGGTTCTCTGCTTCACCGTCTCCCCCGAGGCGTAATCTCAGTGTCAGCCCAGCATCTATGGGGAAAATCCCCTTCTAAGTGCACTTACTGGCTAAAGGCAGCATTCACCGCCTTGTAGAGCTGTTGGCTGGAGGCTACCCTCAGTTTCTCATCACGTGATCTCTCAGATGCGACTCTTTCCTTCATTGAAGCTGTAAACCAAGAAGTCAGTAGAGTCTGTCTCCAGGACAGAAGCCACAAGTGTGTAGCCTGGTCATGAAGTAAAGTTTTGCCTTTTTCTATCAGTTCAGCCACAATGCAAAGGGACAAGATTACACAGCTTGTCAGTTCTAGGAGGTGGCAGTCATGATGGGCTGTCACAGAAGTGTACCCAGCACACACAGAAGGCACAGAGATCAAACAGCTTAAGTAACTTGGGTCTTTGGAATAAAGCAGTAATACATATATCTAATTGGAAAGGTGTGGTGTGCTTGAATGTCAGAATAAGGCATGCTAACCACACATTTGTAGTTACAAGCCTAGTGGGATTGAAAGCATAACTTTTCTTTATAGTATCATTTGCACACTATTTAACTTAATTTATCTGACTGATTTCCTCTAAGGCAGAGTGACAGATACACTAGAAACATGGTCTAAATTATAGTCATTTAAATACTGTTGTAGGTAATTACACCTCGTAGGATGCTGAACATTCATATGCTTTTATCAAATTCTATGATTTTTTTAATATCAATGTGGTAAATAATCAAACGACTCATAAACGAGTTCAAATACCTCAGTCTCAAATATTAGCAACAAACATTACTGTTTATATTGATGAAAAACATCAAACATGGAGTGGAGTTTATTACTTATAAATGTTATCAGTATGTGCAGCACAAATCCATCCTAATAGTAAGAAGTATGGACTTAAAAATCACAATCAGAGCTCAGCAGAAAAGAGCACAGCAAGGAAATGACAGGTACATGAGTTCTGTAGCAAGCACCAACACATCTTTAAGACATCCTTGTGATGAAAACTTTTCCAAACCATTTAAACATTTAGGAAGGATGTCAAGAAAATTTTGAGCACAGCTAACCATTAAACCTTATGACCACTTGATGAGACAGACACTAGTATTAATCCTGGGATGAGGATGAGCCAATAGGCACACAGGTCCGCTCACTGGCTCGAGGTTCATGTATGTCCACAAAGAGCAGAGCCAGTATTCAACCCAAGCGGTCTGGTCTCACAATCTGTGCTTTTAACCCAAAGCTGGCTTTTATTGTAGAAAACACAATTTTAGAATACATAATTCCCTTGTAAAAACAATTAACCACACCAATTAGCAATAACAATGACAACTAAATATTGGAGAAATTATACAATTAGAATCCAATTTGCATACAAAAGTAGACAACTGCAGAATTGTCCATCTTCACAAATTCCTAATTATCGTTTCTGTATTTAAAAAAGAACATGTGTCAGGGGTGGGGGGAGGGTAAAACTCAGTGGTAAAGTGCATGCTTAGCATGCAGGAGGTTCTGGGCTCAGTCCCCAGTACCTCCTCCAAAAATAAACAAATAAACCTAATTTACCCCCACCCCCCACCAAAATGTGTCATTTTCAATGAACTGCAATCTCTGGTTGATGCTTTGAAACTGCTTTAGTTTCACACCACCCGAATCACTAGTAAATGATGTTAAATATATGCAGACTAAGCCTTTTATCTCCAATATGGTAACTACATTTTAACCTTCTCAGCTAAACTTCCTTGGTGATTTCACACTAAAAACTGAGGCAACTATCCAAAGACAAGGCCATCATATAAACTCCCTGTCTCTCTACTATTTCGCTTACAGGGTCAGTAAAGTTTCAGCCTTATGCCAGAGGATGGAAAGTCTGCTTAATCCACCTCCATGTCCCTTTGCCTTCCATGTCCCCCATAAATTTTCTCTTCCCTGCTCTGCCTATTTTGAAATTCTCCCTAAAATTAAAACTATCTCATAAATTTGTCACTTGTTTTTTTAAAAAAAAATCAATTCTGTAAAGCACAGTCTTATTTTTACATATTTTAAGCATCATAATATAATATTTTAATTTATAGGCCTTATCGAGAAGAGCATGACCCTCTCTGGGGAAGCAGTCTTACTTCTTTCAATCCCTACATAAAGCATGTACTGTCATTGGAACTTAGAACTTAAAAGGTATTTATTTAGCAATAAATATACAAAATAAATCATCAGAATCCATAACTGGGGAATCCGTGAAATTTCATGAATTAGAATTTTGGAAAGTATCATATTTTTCATGACATTGCCTTAACCTTGTTTGAGCCTTCCCTAATCCAACTGCACTTTGGAAAGAGTTAGGATATTGATTGAGATTACACTGAATTTATAGATTCATTTGGAGTGAATTGTTACTTTTACCAATACTGAGAATATAATAGTGCCGTTCGGTAGAAGAATCTGTCTTCATTCATTCAAGGGTCTTTAATGTAAATTGCAGTTTTCCTCCTTTAACTGTGTTTATATATGTGCATTTCTGTTGCACTGACAAGTATGTTATCCACAGTATTTTCTGTTTGTGTCAGGAGCTCAGCTGATTTGGAGAAAGGTAAACTGTCAGGTGTTAGAGTAGCTGATTGAAGCAACAAGTCAAAAATGAAAGAGTTCATCACAAACCGCAATGGTGTAAGCCGGAGTTTAAAATCAGCGCAACCCGGGGAGAGGGACAAACTGGGAGCTCGGGATTAACAGGTACACTCACTCCATTGTATATGAAACAGACGAACAACAGAGACTCACTGTATAGCACGGGGAACTATAATCAATATCTTGTAATAACTTCTAACAGAAAGTAATTTGAAACAATATACACCAGAAACACTGCACCTCAACTATGCTTCAGTAAAAAATAAAATCAAATCAAATCAGACTAACTCTTCCGATTCCATGTCCCCCCCGGGAACAGCTCCCTGGTGTAGGCTCAGGTGCACCCGGGCAGACGTGCGGGGCATCTCACTGTTGAAGGAGCCAAGCAAAGGCCCTGGCAGTTTGATGGACACTGACGTGGGGGCTGAGGGCTGCAGAGAGAAGGGCTGGGGTGGCAAAGGCCCGAGTCAGGTGGGGAAGAGCTTCTTCAAGGGTTCCTCCTACTCCCCAGGGAGGAGGTCCCCGCAGGAGCACCTGAAGAGGACCTTTGCCAAAGACCACAGACAGAGATGTGGAAATGGAGGCGCCAGCACCAGGAGAACAAGTGCGTGGGGAGCACGCTCAGCCAGGCCGGCCCAGGTCCTGGGCTGTAACTCCGTTCAGGGACGGCCGTGCCTCAGCTGTGCACCAAGTCTGGTGTCCAAAGACTTCCAGCAACCCGCCCAGGAAAGCCTTGTAGCTGCCTGTGGTCAGACCTGAAGTACTGCACATGAGATTTTAACCAGGACCTGGACTCCTCAGTTTAGAGCTGGTACATAGAGAAAAGTATAGCCTTTTGGATAGTGATACATAATCCATCCGTCTCAGAGAACTATTTTCTCTTTGATTCTAATTATATTAGTGTTGCATCTCCTAGATTTTTTTTTAACAGCTAATTTGTCTCATGCAAAACAATGATGCAATAACCTGGAGATAAATAACTAGCAAGAGCAGCATGGTCTGAGGACTTTGTATCTGACTGACCTTTACCTGAAAAAAGGGGAAGAATTGGAAGAGCGCCAGCGGACGCTTTAATGCATTAACCAGGGGGAGACGAACAACGCAGGCTGCTTTAAAGAACTGGACTTGGGGCTAGAGTGCCGAGGTGTAAATCTTGGCTTGGCATCCTAAATGCTTAATGATTTGAGACATGCTTATATTTGTTTCCGTTTCATCTTTAGAACACTGATAGCAAAAATAAAGAATTTAAATACACTAATGTATATATTGTGCCTGGACCTTGAATATTCAGGTGCCCTCTTAATTCTGCAAGCTTTCTTTGGATCCCTCAAGCCTTGTTCTGAATAAAATAAACTTCCGTCCTCCTGAGATCCTCTGTGTGCTAGCGCCTCTCCTCAGCTGTCGTATGCTACACATGCTAAAACCTTCTGATCCCTTTGCTATTGGAAAACCCTGCTCATTCCAAATCTTTGTTTATTTTTATCACTTTATGAAACCATCCCTGATCCATTCAGACCTGTATTGGCACATAACCCCAAATGAGCATACTGCAGTAGGCTTACTTATTTTATTGGCATTTCCACATGGATGGTAGCTGTTTATTTTTATGTTGTTGCTCAGTACCCTGGGAGCTCTTTGATAGTAAAGCCATGTCTTTTAACCCAGTATCGCTGGTGACAGCCGCAGTGCCTTATTTATCATAGATGTGCAGTAATACTGGACAAGGGAGAAAGGAGACAATGATTTTGCTCTATGTCTGATACTATGTGTCCTCTACAAGTATTTCTTTCCTTCTCATTACAAAGTTTCAAGGCAGCCTTTTGTTTCCATCTTGCAAATGAGAAAAGCAAAGTTTTAAAGAGTTAAGTCCTTTTCAAAAGATCACACAACCAGTAATTATAAAGCAGGGGATGGCTCCTAGACCTGTCTACTTCTAAAGTTCATGCTCTTTTCACCAACCCTGCCGGAGTGAGCGATGTGACTAAGGCTGCATGTAAAGGATGTCTGGTGTCAGCGTGCATTATTCCGGGACTAGTGAGAGATGTAGTTTGCTAAACAGCAAGAAAAGACTATTCAAGGATGGGAGGCTATTAGGGAAAGAGTGGCAGGGAGGAAAATTAGTGACGAGACCAACTGGGCTGGCCAGAGCCCAGAAATGCTGATACTGAAGAACGTGGGGGAACCAGTAAAGACCAGGTTTCTCCAGATCACAAGGTCATTTCAGGAGTTCTTACACTGCTTCCTTAAGGCTTTGTAAAGCTATTCTTTTTACCAGAGTCTGGTGAGAAGGCTGACTGACAACAGCAAAGTGAAGGGAGAAAGAATCACAGACAAATGTATTTATCAAACTATCAGGGTAAGATGAATTAAAAGGACAAAGTCTTTCCATATTTTTCTACTATTCAACTATAAACACTAAAATAGCATAAGTTTATCCCTTTTCTTTGTGTGATGGTTAATTTTATGTGTCAACTGGCCATAAGTGCCCAGACCTTTGCCCAAACGTTTTCCTGGGTGTGTCCCTGAGGGTGACTCTGGATGAGATGAACATTTGAATCAGTAGTTCCAGTAGAGCAAGTTGGCCTCCCTAGTGTGGGTGGACCCCATAGAACAAAAAGACGAGAGGAGGAAGAGGGAAGCCCTTCTGCTTGATGCCTTTGGGCTCTGGTATCACTTTTTCCTGCCTTCAGACTGGAATGGAAACATGGGTCTTCTTGGTCTCTAGCATGCAGACCTTTGGACCAGATCCACATCACGAGCTCTTCTGGGTTCCCATCCACCCACAGCAAATTTTGGGAAATGGTCAACTTCTATAATTGCATGAGTCAATCCCTTATAATAAACCTCTTTCTCTCATCTCTCTTTTTCCCTCTCTCTCTCTAGACACACACACACACATAATTGGTTCAGTTTCTTTGGAGAACCCTGACTAATAAATACACTTTGCTAAAATATTATATAAAGGCAAACAAAAAGGAAAAAAATCAGAAGTGCAATGTTGGACATTATTTATGATCACTGCCATTAAGGAGTGATCACAAGGAGAGCTTAATGCATTTGAAGGAAGCCAATTCAATATTCAATCTTTATAGCTTAGAGAAATGTATACCTGTGGCTTATCTGAAAACAGGATGGAATATAATCAAGTTTCATGCACATCAGACAACAACTAGTCATTACTGCTTTACAAAATATTAAAGTATGACCAAATAATACCAATGGAATTCAAATATTATATATCTAAGTAGAAAACGGTGATAATCTTTAAACAAATAGAATGAAAAAAGTTATTAATAACCTTGATACAAGAAAAAAAGAAAGGGACGAGGAAAAGTGCTGTAGAATATGTCTACACATACATACACATGTGTGTGTGTGCACACACATATGGATAAATACACATGTTTGAGAAAACTGAGAATTCATTTTTTAAGACATATTTCAATTTCATTTTAGTTTTACCTGGTTTCATTTTCTGATTTTACAACTTCAATAGTTCAAAATATAAAGATGTCAAAACCTTGGAAAAATATTATAGCACTTTTATATCATTTAAGTAAATTGTTCTAATATTCACAAACACTGATGGTAATAAAACTCTTGAATTCATTATTGTGTTTAATAGATTCAGTTTACAAAATTGTGTAGTGTGTTTAGGACAAATAATCTTTGATGATTTTATATTTACACCTAGAGCACTATTATGTGTCCCATACATATATATAGCTGTAATTTTTTAAAAGTATAATTGGCAAATAACGGTTTATTAATTTCAGGTGTACGACAAATAATTTGACATCTGTATACCTTGTGAGATGATCACACATTAAGTCCAGTACCATCTGTCAACATACAATTGACCCCTGTCACCCATTTCTTTGAGTTAGTGTTTTCATTTCCTTCAGATAAATACCCACATGTGGAATTCCTGGGTCAGATGGTAGTTCTATTTTTCAGCGCCACAGTGGCTATACCAATTTGCAGTCCCACCAACAGTGCATGAGAGTTCTCTTTTCTCCACACCTTGGCCAACACTTGTGGTTTTTTGTCTTATTGATGGTAGCCGTTCTGATAGGTATAAGGTGATACCTCATTGTGATTTTTACTTGCATTTCTCTGATGATTAGTGATGTTGAGCATCTTTTCGTGTCCCCGTTGGCCATTATTATATCTTTTCTTGAACAATGACTTCAGATCTTCTGCCCATTTTTTTAATTGGGCTGTTTGTTTTTACTTACACTTGTGGTTTTTTGTCTTATTGATGATAGCCGTTCTGATAGGTATAAGGTGATACCTCATTGTGATTTTTACTTGCATTTCTCTGATGATTAGTGATGTTGAGCATCTTTTCATGTCCCCGTTGGCCATTATTATATCTTTTCTTGAAAAATGACTTCAGATCTTCTGCCCATTTTTTAATTGGGCTGTTTGTTTTTATTTTTGATATTGAGTTGTATGAGTTCTTCATATTTTTTATATTAACTCCTTATTGGATATATGATTGGTAAGTATCCTATCCCATTCAGGAGGTTGCCTTTTATTTTGTTGAACATTTTCTTGGCTTTTGCAGAAGTTTTTAGTTTGATGTAGTTTTACTTCTTTTTGCTTTTGTTCCATTGCTTTGGAAAAAGATCCAAAAATATATTGCCAAGAGTGATGTCAAGAAGTTTATCCACTTTTTCTTGTAGGAGTTTCATGGTTCTGGTCTTATATTCAAGTCTGTAACCCATTTTGAGATGGTTTTTGTGTACAGTGTAAGACAGTGCTGCTGTTTCATTCTTTTGCATGTGAGTGTCCAGTTTTTCAAGCATCATTTATTGAAGAGACTATCCTTTCCCCATTGTATATTCTTGCATATTTTGTCTTAAATTAATTTACCATACATGCATTGTTTATTTCTGGGCTCTCTTCCTGGTCCATTGAACTGTGTGCTTGTTTTTATGCCAATACCATACTTTTTGTGTGTTTGTTTTTGTTTTTACTGTAGCTTTGTAATATAGTATAAAATCAGGGGGCTTGATACCTCCAGTTTTGTTCTTCATTCTCAAGATTGCTTTGGCTATTTGAAGTTCTGTTTCTTTGAAACATGACTGGAATTTTTATACATATTGCACTGAATTTCTAGATTGCTTTGGGCTACATGAACACTTTAACAATATTAATTCTTCCAATCTATGATCATGGAATGTCTTCCCATTTGTTTGTGACGCCTTCAATTTCTTTCAGCAATGTCATACTTTTTAATGTACAGGCCTTTCAACTACTTGGTTAAATTTATTCCTAGATATTTTACTCTTTTCGATGCAATTGTAAATGGGATTTTTAAAAAAATTCTCTTTCTGATATTTTGTTGCTAATGGATAAAAATACAACAGATTTTTGTGTATTGATTTTGTACCTGGCACTTCTATTAAATTTATTTATTAGTTCTAACATTTTTGGTGGTCTTTATGGTTTTCTACATATAAAACTGCATCACTGACAAAATGTGACAGTTTTATTTATTTCCAATTTGTATGAATTTTTTTTCCAGTCTATTTTCTGACTAGGCGAGGACTTCCAATACTATGTCGAGTAAAAGTGGTGAGCATGGGCATCCTTGTCTTTTTTCCTGATCTTGGGTGAATTGCTTGCAGCTTTTCACCACTGGGTATGGTGTTAGCTGTAGGTTTACCCTGTGATACATCTAAAAATCTATTGGCCTTGCCACAAATTGTAATTATTACTTAAGGAGTATAAAATAGATAATTAAACTTACTGAATTTAGATTAAAAAAATCAGAATTTCATAGAGATAACAAGACTTTAGTTAGTTATTAAATGAAAATAAATATCTGTATAAAGAAAGCGTGCCATTTAGATTATCACTACTGATAACACATGTCAGTGGATTGTCAATAAAACTACAACTTCAGGTATCAGAATATCTTGGACTGCTGGGCTGCCACAACAAAACACCACAGGCTGGATAACAAACAGCAGTCCTGGATGCTGGAAGTCTGAGATAAGACTCAGAGTAAAAGCAAGATTGAGTAAGTGCCCTCGCTGGACTCTGGATTTCTAGTACACTCACACAATGGAAGAATCCAGGGCCCCTGTGGGAACCTAGGGCCCTCTGCTATAACATTCCTGAGGGTTCCATCCTCATGACCAAAGAACCCCCTAAATGTCCCTCCTCTAACACCATCACATTGTACATAAGGATTCCAAAATACGAATTTTGCAGGGACACAAATTTTCAGACTATAATATAAAATGTGCCAGATATCAGAAAATACGCACAAAACATGGAGTAGAACAGTGGCAACAGAAAAGCATCCTCCAAATTTATTTCATGAGAAAACTGAGAAGTGCTACAGGACTCTCTGGAGGAAGATTATAGGAAAATGCGGTGTTCCTCTATCATAATAAGTGTGAGGAATGCTGGATACTTTATACCCTTCTTGGAATTCACAATGATTATAAACATTTGAAGGATGTGGGGAAAATCTGCTTTAAATAATACTATTATTCTATAAATATAAATATATTCAGTTACATAGCATTTATTATATTTGTGCCCATCTATTAATGTTTTCTGAACACTACTGTTGCATTAAACACAATTTGGGAGACGGAGTATGTGCGCGTACAGTCTAATGTGCTGCTGCTATGTAAAGTGAAGACAGTAAACTTTTTAAAATTGCTTTTTCACCAAACACAATCATGCCCAACAGTATTTTTAAAGTAAAAAGAAATGTGTGTGTTGGATATAGAGTTGTGAACAACCATGACAAGGTTATAAATCCAGTATCAAGTGAATGCAACTGATGAAACTAGTAACGAAATAATAATGATTAAATAATAATGCAGTGTGAATGGGCTATTTCTGATTACAGAAAAAAATTATTTGGTTTAAGAACATGTATGAAAAGGATTATTGGAAAAATCACTTCATGTAAAAAGAAGGTATGACATACGACTATGACTATGTATACGTGTGTGTGTAGAAATAGCTGTCCTTTGTTTCTACTGTTGAATAAAATAACAGTAGAATTAGGGAGACTACTCAGTCAGCCACCAAGTTTATCTCCATTGATAAAACACATGGAGAGGCAGACATGAAACAGGAGGAAGGACTGGATGACCTTGATAGTGCTGAGACTACAAAGAGAGAGGGAGACATTGAGTATGTTTGTAAGGAGTTTGTATAAATGACAGTAATGGAGACAATATAGGCGAGTGTTTGGTTTATGGATACAAGGATCCACCTTGCGCCTCTGACCTTGAAGACAGCGCCCACCCCTCACTTCATGAGCTGCAGTGTCAGTGGGCTACGGAAATAAGCTCAGGCACTGTTCAACCACGTTGCCTTATCGCTCTTGCCTGTTGGTACTGTTACACGGATGAAACCTTAGAGTGAGATCTGGGACACTCGTTTTCCTAGTGGACTTTGTGAAGTGGTTTTGGCTATTAAGGACCCTGATAACCTGCTCCTTGAAAGTTCCTTCTGCCATTTGCTGCCACTAATGGGGACATCGCTAGTCTAAAGGAGCAGGAAAATGTAAGGAGATGTTTAAACTGCTGTGTTTCAGTTATGAGTTACCTGGAAAAGAAGAATCTAAGAATTAATTGATTTAGAAAATATTTTCTGATTAATCCTGAGGGAGTAAAAACAAATGTTTTATTTCGGGGGTTGTGGGCTTAGTGACATGCTTTTAGACTTAAAAAATGTAGATTTTAAATTCTGATTCTTTGCTGTGGCTCTTTCTCAAAAAGTAGCAATTCTTCATGGTGCTAATTAATTTAATTTCAAAATAAGTCAAAACTTTCTTCTGAAAGCCAGCTCATTAATATTTTTTTAAAAACCTCGTCTAATTTTCCAGTCTGTTTTTTTCTTATCTCCCTTTAATTGTTTGCGCCAAAAAGTGGTCACAAAATTTTTCAGGATTTCACATCAACCTGCTTCTTATTTTAGCTTTTAATTTTTCTCTAAAACCATACCTCCTGTTTTCCGAATAGCCAATACATTTCTAGTCTGGGGTAGTATTTTTAACATGAAGAAATAAAAGCAAATTAGAAACATCAATTTCTTATATTGTCCTAAGATGAGGGTTAGCAAATTTTAAGAAATAAAGCTTTCACTATACACCATATTCAATCCCTCCTCAATGCCATGTAGAACATTTTAAGTAATAGCTCTGAAATTATGCACCAGAATCATCCAGAGAGCTTCTTAAAAATCTTATTATTTCCACCTATCTTGTAATAAAATAAGACTGGGTGGAGCCCAGGAAATCACAGTTAAAGTAAGTGATCTAGAGGAGCCAGACACTGGTGGTCACTGCTCCACAATTTTTTGAAACACTGGTTTAAAATGAATTAGCCTACTTGCTTCCTGTAAGAACTTGATGCACTATAAAAGTCTTTTTTTTTTGAGTTCGAATATATTTATTATTTTTCATCTTAACTTGCCACTTTTGACAAATGGTGAGAAAAAAATATGAAGTCCCCAATGTGGAAGGAACATTGTAAAAGGAGAAAGATTTAAAAAAACCCAATAAATTAACATATATTGAATACACCAATATATCCCAAGATCCTTTACTGAGCTTTTAAAAAATAATTTAGAATATATGTAACGCAGAAATTAGAGGAACAGAGTCTCAGTAAAAACAGTTTAACTCCGCAATCTCAGGTCAGTGCTGGAATTTCATTGAATATTGTATTTGATGAGCTATAGAATACAAAGAAACCATCCTTAAGTCAAACAGACCAGCTTTATACAGCTGTTGCTGAGAGACATTACCAAGAACTCTTGATATAGCCAAGTATCCTGATAGACTGGAATTTAAAATACAAGTGGACTTTCACACCTCTGCTGACATGACCTATTTGGACTCACATGTTGTCAACCTTTCCCATCAGAAATATTAATGCCTTCATCATAGCTCTTCTAAAATCTCTATCTGATAGTTCCAATATCTGTGTTGTATCCCAACCTGGTTCTGGTGGTCGTTTTGTCTCTTCAGACATGCTTGTTCTTGCCTTTTGACATGGATTGTAATTTTTTTTTTTAAGAAAATCCTCAAAGGTAGTAGTATGTTGAAGGAACTCAGGATCCAACTAAGAGTTCTCAAAAGCCAAAGTTGGAACAATTTGAGATAAAAATTAATTACTGTTGGGTTATAATTAAACATATAAAATGAACAGCCATCACCCTGAACAAACAAAAATACATAATTGAATAAATAAGCAGATAGTAAAGAAAAGAGAAATCTCTTATGCAAAACAATTTCAGGAAAAGGGTTTGCATTTTGGTGCGTTCTCTACACCCCAGATTCTATAAACAGGAAAGTACACACCTAAATGTTGTATATTCCCCTTTTAAATTGCTTTCAAAGTAATATGGACTGGTTTATGATTCTTTCAGATAAAATCAGAAAACTTCAACGTTTCCTGGACATGAAATTATACAGTTATTGTTTGCAAACCACCATTTAAAGCACAGTAAAAAGCTGTATTTGATTCTATATATCACTTTTCTCTTTTCTTTGTGATAAAAACGACTGTTTGGTGATTGCCTTCAGAGACTTCTGTTGCTTTAAGAATACATGCCTTACTATCATTTAGCATATCATATAGCATTTGTTACATGCTTTTCAATATGCATATAACAAACTGTGAATTACATAATATGTAACCAATTAAGAGGGAAGTTAAAATTTCTTAGAATATTAATGTCAGCAAGGATATGATGTTTTATTTTAGAGATATTCAAAATAATACATTAATATTTATGACATTTACTCAAGCCTCACAATCTGTTACAATTTTGTCTCCAGGACCAAATGATTTCTTGTTATCAATCTGTTTTAAAAAATAATATTTTTACCTAGTAGTGTCTAATATTGTTTGACTAAGTGAAAAGATCCAAACTCTACAATATGTAAATGAGATAGAATATATTTCATAGTGAATAATTTTCTATCTTTAAAAATGCATGTTACCAAGAACTCTTTCTTTAATTCACGTATATATTTTTGAGTTTTTCCTGTATGCAATATAGAGGGATATGCAATGCTTAGAGTCAAACGGCAGAGTGTAGAAATCAGAAATGAGTGAAATCACACGCCCTACTACCAGTTTCCAAAAGAGGAACAGTTTTGAAGCTTGTATGTCACTAGATCTGCCAAAACGGAGCACTCTGGTAACTAAATTTATGATGAAACTTCATTGGCTCATTTACCTCTTGCTCTTTTTCAACCCTAGAGGAAGATGCTCTTGTTAACAATCTTCATGGCTTTACAGTGTTTAATGAAAGACTTCTTGTTTTCTTTCCTTTCAGTCATTCAGCATCATAACTTTAGTTGGATTTACATAGCTTTTTTAAAAAAATAATAATAATGAAGGTTTGAAAGACAATGCCCTAAGCAAATATTCCTAAAAAGGATAAATATTCCACTGAATATTAACAGTTATGTAGCACAAAACATAAACAAAAACAAAGTTCCAGTAACAAATAAGTTGCAGAAATACTGACTCAAAAAATGTACATTTCCTTGCTGAAAGAATGATGAAAGCATTAAAATAAAATAACTTGAATTTTGAATCATTAAAAGATGAATTTGTTTTTCTATGTGTGTGTGTGAGTATGTGTGTGTGAGAGAGAGAGAAAGATTACTGACCCATATACACATACATATTGGAAAATGTATAAAATCATTTGTATCAATAATGCATATAGCAGCTGTATTTAGTATCTTTTCCAATGCTGAATATATACTTGACTAATAATGTTTCAATTATCTACACAGTATATTACATGTGACTAGAATTGCTTCCAAAAATAAAAAGTTAAATTAATGACATGCTCTCTTTACTCTATAAAGTATAATCAATTTTAAAATTTATAAAATATTTGAGCAACTTAAAAAAAAAACACTCCAAAACCATTTGTAACAAAGCGAAATCCTATGCCAGACACAACGTCCAAATACTTTGAGTTGAAATTGTTTCTGAGAATGGGCTATTCAGTAATTGGTTAGTGTCGTGTAACATATTTAATTAGATGCCTACCACACACACAAGATATGAACCCTAAGTGCATTAAAAAGTCTAATTTAAAAACAAAACTTCAAAATAGTCACAGGAAAATGGAAAAGTATATCTTTCTGGCCATATTAAAGATAATCCTATCTAAAAGGAAACAAAGTCACCATTATTTAATTTCATTATAATAAAATTAAGAACTTAGTTTCATCAAGACACAAAAAATCCTCAAATATTTGTTATATATATATAACTGACAAAGAAGTGCTCAAATTATACTAAAAGCTCACAATCACAAAAAAGATAGAATTCAAGAGAAAAGAGGAAATATGAATGACTAATAATCATGAAACATTCCTGAAGCATGTTGTTAACCAGAAAATTACATTTACAACCAAAAACCTTTTACAACAACCTAAAACAAAGGAAAAAAGCTGAAGTCTTTTGATAGAAAGTGTTGACAAAGATTTGGTTCACTGGTACCTCATAATGCTGGAAAGTTTATAGTAAGTTGAACTATGTTGTTGGAAGAGAATTGTTTAACCTTTAAAAATGAGCAAGGACATGTTCTATGTAGAAGACCCAGGATTCACACTAGTAGGTTTATGATTCACACTAGTAGGTTTATGATTCACACTAGTAGGTTTATGATTCACACTAGTAGGTTTATGATACCCTTGAGAAGGCCTTGATCATTCCAATAAGTAAAGATGCAAAAACATTTCACAAGAGCCTTGTCTTTACGAGTTAAATGATAATGATCCTAAACTCTTCACAGAATACTAGAAAATAATAATAGTGCATTCACTGGAAATGTTCTGGTAGAGAAAATGACTTCCTATTCAAGATGGAAGAGAATGGTTTGTGTAATTCGTTTTGTGGTTACACTAAGTGACTTCAAAACTTGGTAATCACTGCACTACGAAAATATCTGAAATCACACCACTACTTGAAACACTAGTTTCCTCAATTGGTTTTCAATCATTATAGATTTATTGTTCATGTTCCCAAGACCTTTCTTCACCTTAAGGTGTATTCCATGTTATTAGAGCAAATGAGACTTTGGTTTTACTTCTATTCCTTTCCACCACCTCAATGCTCCAACCTTAAACATTAGAGAGTAAGGAATGAAAAGTGTGTTTAATCTTACAGAAAACAAACAAATGGCAAAAGGTTTCTCCAAGCATCTTGCCTAAACAGGAAATGCACGTTGGATACACCGTGGACTCAACCCGACTCACCAGGCTGCCAAAGCTCAGAAGAGCGGCTGAGAGGGACTCAGACACACGGAGACGGAGACGGGGAGTGCTGAGCTGCCAGGTGCCAGAGGAGCCTGTTAAAGCAGCAAGCCAGGGATGAAGGACTTAAACCTCTCGTCCCTTGTGGTGATGGTAAAGCCAGCTCTGAAGTGCAGAAAGTGCCAACTCCCCCGTTCCACGGTCTCCCATGGAAGCCGCACGGCTGAGCGTCAGATGGATCAGCGCAGACTGGGGGTCTCTCACTACTGAGGGAGCCCCCACCAAGGCTCCGGATGCCCTGTGGCCTCTGAGGTCAGAGGGAGGGGTGGGGTGAGGGCTGAGGTGGAGACGTGCAGAGTGCTGAGTCAGAGGGGAAAGCCACCTTCAAGGCTTTCCCTTCCCAGGCCGCCCCATCTGGCATAAAAATGCTTGGGGGAGGAGCCAGAAAAAGACCTCAGCATGGGTCCCAGATAAAGAACCCAGGACCACAAAGAACATGACCCCAAAGAGGGCCTGAGTCCTTGACCACAGCTCCCTTCAGAGACTGCAGAGCAAGGGCTGTGCACAAGTCTGGCGTGGGGAGGGCAAATTTCTCAAGTGCAGCTGCAGGTAAGGTCTTTGCAACTCCTCCTGATCTGATCCGAAAAATCACACAAAGGTTTTCAACCAGGAGCAGGACTCCTCCCAGGCAGTTGGATTAGGCTGGGACCAGAAGTGGGACCACTCTCAAAAAATCTGAATCTTATTTTATGAAGATCCTGTATTAAATCCATCCCTGATTTAAACATTACTTGATAGTGACATTCAGCTGTTGAATTGCCATATGCTGAGAAATATCTATATGTAGTTAAAATATAACTGAAACTTGTCTGTGGATGTTGGAAAAAGAGAACAGAACGTTACATTGGCACAAATAAATTGAAGATTTCCTAATTAGAAGTCTTGAAGGAGATATGCATAATTATATAATTTTAGATTTGGAAACAATCTGAACTATCAAAGCCAATCTATTGATTTTACACAGGCATATAAAAAAGTAGAATTTAAAAAGTCTGTCTAAGCTCACAGAATTAATAATGGCATACCTGAGGCTAATAATTAGAGCTCTGATTCATAATCCAATGAACTTTCTTCTATATCACATCATTTCAAAGTCAAGAGCCATGTCATATACTACCCTGGAAATAGTATGAAACACTAATCAACAACACTAGCAGAATTTGGAGTACTTTACCTAGAAATTTCAGATTCCAATTATAGAAAACCAAAAACAGAAAATAGTGAAAGAACCCAGAAGGGGAGAAAAATATCCTACCATTACAGGAATAAGGATAAGAATTACATCAGACTTACCTTCAAAAGTCATGCAAGCAAGAAGAGAGTAAGGTGAAATATTTGGTACTGAAGGAAAAAAAATAGAATTGCATATCTGGCAAAATGATCCTTCAAAATGAAGGAGAAATTAAGACTTTCTCAGACAAATAAATACAGAATGGATATGTCACCAGTAGACCTGTCTTGCAAGAAGAAAAGAAATGATCAGAAAGAAAGATATGATAAGGCCAGAGCTGCAGATTAACATAAACAAAGTAAGAGAACATATATAATAGTTCCTTTTCTTATTCTGAATTGATCTAATAGAGAAAAAATCCAGTACACTGGATTCTCATAGCTTATGGGTAAGAAAAATGAATAACAACAATTTATCAGGGGTAGGAGTGAGGAACTGAGAATGCTGTTTCATAGTATCTACACCATCCATAAAGGATGACAGTGTTAATTGAAAGAGGACTTAAATTAGGTGCAAATCTGTACGGCAAACAATAGAGCAACCATTAATTAAAAAAAATTATAATTGATATACTAAGAGAAGAGAAAATAGAAGCACAAAAGCACTCAATTAAAACCAAAAAAGGTAAAAAAAATTCTTTTTAAGAAATAACAAAGGTAACAAATAAATTGTAACAAATATGGAAGATGCTAATACAATTATATAAATTTTTTTTCTATGTAAAAAATTGCACAGAATCAATGAAAAAATTTTCTGGAACTATCAAGTGATTATAGCAAAGTTGCAGTGTGTAAGGTTAAAAAACAAAATTCAGTTGCCCTTTTATACGCCAGCACTGAACAAGAAGAATTTGAAATTTAAAAACAAATATTAGTTCCCCAAACTTGAACTACTTAGATATTAATCTAATAAAATATGTGCAAGATCTATATAAAGCAAATTATAAATATCTGATAAAATATTAAAATAAAGAGCTGAATATGTGGAGATAGATTCTATATTCATGGATAGGAAGACTTGACATTTTATTTCTCTCGGTCACAAATGAAATACCCAGTAACATTCAGTGACTGAGACGTTTCATGTGAAAGGGGCATATGCAATTCCCTCAGAATAATTCCATCAACAGTGATAGAATAATTGCCTTTAGGATGAAAGTGAAGATTTTAGTAAGCATTGATAGCTTTCAAGCATCATTTTTAGCTGCTCTAAAACTGTCAATGGGTCATTTATCTTGAGAAGGCTATTTTTGCTGTGTTCTTTTATTTTGACAGTCAGTCATCAGGGCTTGCTTGAATCTGATAAAATATAGGAAAGACTCGCCACTCTTAAATGGCTTTTTTTTCTGATGCAATATAGATAATTCCATTAGGAAATTTCAAAATACCTAATGTATTTTTCTTTACAGTTGCAAATCACCTTAAATTTACTTAACCTGTAACTTGTATTCTAATATTGCCTTTTAAGGAGGCTCAGTATTTTAAATTTGAGCTATCTTAATTTATAACATTAGGTCTAATCTCTGTTACTCGGAAATATCTAACAGTACAATCTAAAAAATCCAAGCCTGTAACAGACCGGCTTTATGCCATAGGGGCAGAAACTGGGAGTGTTTTATCCCCTTCAAAGGAACAATGAAACTGTAGTTATCTAAATGGAAAGAAGCCAGTATTACAGAAATCAGTTTTCAAGAACTTATTTCTGATAGGGGAATTGATTAAATATGTGCCTACAAATCATTAATTTTTTAAAAAGTTACATGTATTAAAATGGACTTTTTTGAGAGTTTAAGTGAATCTTATGTAAGATAGTTCATTTTGAGTGTTAGTTGCACACTGCTTTTTGTGTTTATACCTGTTTGGTAAGGATGGAGTATTTTTCATTATTCCATAAAGAAATGATATTTTTAATTTTTATTAAGAAAAAATATTTAAAATATTTTGGCATATTCATCAGAAAAAATATTGAAGCAAAACATTGAATAAAAAGGATACTTTTCAGAAAAAGAGAGATTTCCCATTATACAAAAACAAAATTCTCAATTTAGTCTTATTTGGTGGTGGATCAGATGGCAATCAGCAAGAATTTGTGTCGTAAGTTAATTGGCAGCAAGCTGGTGCTGCTGCCCAAGAACCAGCTAGTCACGCCGAGACAGCTGAATGTCTTCTTTAGCTTTTTTTAAGTTTATAAAATAGGCTTATTTTAGAGGATGGCCTCCAGTAAAGTCATATGTTCATATGTTGACCCTTTTTAATCCGTCATCTAATTCTTTCATGCGTTTAAAATGGATATGCACAAACTGGGTCTTTCTTTTTCCCCCTCACCAGATTTTCCTTGTCTCCTTTGCTAATTCTGGATATATTTCTAAACTTTTAACTTCACAGGATTCCAGAGCTCTCAGGTCTCAGATCGCTTCTCTTTTCTATCTACTGTTGTCCCTCTGATGATCACTGGTCTTGTGACTTTACATATTATGTCGATACTGATCTCTCCCAAGTTTCTATCTCAAACCCTGACCTCTTTTCTGAACTCCAAAGTGTGTATCTGAATTCCTACCAGATGCCTCTTCTTGTGTGTTTAACAGACATCACAACACAGCGGCTCCGGCCTTTCCCTGAAATTTGCTCTGTCCGTATCACTGCTCATTAGTCGATGACTCTGTTTTTAAAATTTATTCTAGCCTAACACCTTGAAGTCATCCTTGATTCTGTTTTTCTCTCATTCTCATCCAGTTTATAAGCAAATCTGGTTGCCCTTAGCGTCTAAAATCATGCCACTACTTTGCTCAGACTCCCTCAGTGTGACTCTTCTTCTCGCTTTACAGCTTACTTTTGTGTATTAATAAAGCCACACTTTTATCTCATATAGTATTTTTGTCTTAATCATGTTTGTTTCTGTGTGTTGGTATACACATATATTGAACTTCTTGCTTTTTACTTTTTAGTATTCTTCTATTTGAAGAATAGCTCTTGTGCGCAACCTAATTCAAGTTTCATTTGCTGTTCTTTTTTAATTTTAGTTTTTTGATCACCATTTTTAAAAGCTATTTTCATTGAAATTTATTTACGTTTAATAGAATTTCCTCTGTATTTCCTGGTTACTAATTGTTTTCTTTACGTCTCTTCTGGTTTTGTTCTTGTCTTATTTACTGTCTTCTTAAGTATTTTGTTGAGATACTTACTTTTAACTGACTATTAATATGTATTAATAGTTTCTCAGTGCTTGACTTAGTGAATAGAATGGACACCCTACTCACAGTCAAACTTGAATATGTCCTTTTACTACTTCTAAGAAAGTGCAAGGGTTTTACACAACTTAACCTCTATTTGCCCCATTTCACACTTTTTCTACTGTCTTGATACATTTTAATTATCCACATCTTTTAATCTCCAAAAGTTATGGTTTTAAAGATTGTATATTCCTTAATATTTACTGACATAATGCTTTTTGGGTTTTTTTCTTCCGTTCTTGTACTGGTGTCATCCACTTAGCATAATTAACCGTGGCTCTCTTTAGTATTTCATTTAATCCAGGTCTCTGTCAGAAAACATCTCAGTTTTCATTTGCTAAATTTTAATAGACAATTTTACTGGCTACAGGAAATCCAGGATGACTATTATTTTATTTTATCACTAAGAGGTATCATTCTTTTGTTTCCATGTTTACATGGCTTCTTTTGGGAAATCAAAAGTTAATCTTAACTGCTTCTTTACTAGGAAAGTGTATTTTTTCCATATGGCAGTGACTAATATTTTTTGTTTGTCTTTGATTTTCAGCAGTTTGCTAGGCTGTGCTCAATGTGGTTTTCATTGTATTTATGAAGTTTGGGCTTCATAGAGCCTTTCAAATGTGTAGATTGATCTCTTTCAATAATTTTAGAAAATTCTCTGCCTAGGTCCATCCTTCTGTAACTTAAATTACATACATATGGTACTTCTCCATCATGTTCCATAATGGTTTGCCACATCTTTCTGCATTTTAATCATGTTTCCCTATTTATGCTTTAATCTAGGTATTTTGTACCGTTAGAGCCTCTACTTTACTAATTTTCTGTTGGATCTACTCTGTTCATCAACCCTATCTCTATAACACTTCAGCTTAGTTATCTCATTTTTTAGTTCTAAGACATCTTTTTTTATACCTTTTGAGTTCTCTGGGGAAATTCTTAATTTTTGTGTATTTTTCTTAATATATTAATCATAGTTTTTATCATAATGATCATATTTGATATCTAGCATGTTAGTATCAGTTATGATTCAGTTTACATTATCCATTTTTTATTTGTGTTTATGCCATTTAGTGCTCTTTCCTAGACAAACTTCCTAGCTAGTCATTGTGTATGATTGCTGATACAGACTCCAGATATCCCTGCAGAGGGGGTTTAATAATTATGTCACAGAGCCATGTGCCCTAAAATTCAGCTATCTCTCAGTCTCCCATGCTCCTGCCACAAATGGGAGAACATGGTCTGAGTATATGTTTCACTTCATTGCACTTGGCTTTTCTCTGAGATGCTGACACACTATGTCATGGTTTATTGGGTTGATATCTAAAGTTTTAATTTGCTCTTTTAATGCCTTATGCTTTCTGCACTGTTGTCTCAGGTGCAAAATTAAGCTTAAAAAATAAGTTTATAAAGCTGCTACACAGCTACCTCTTCATATACAAAAGTTGAAGCCACATTCTATTTGAATGTTTTCCTGATCTCACTTGAATTTTATGTTAATCACCTTTGTATTCTAAAGAATATCCACTTGGCAAAGAATTCTCATCCATTTATTAATCTTGAAATTATTTTATATTCTCCAACATGTAGGACACTTTTTAGAAATGTATCTCTTTCTTATTTTATGTATCATGTTTGTCAGTATAATACCTAGAAACGTATTGTAATGATTAAAACCACCGGGATCCTGACTTAAAACAATGCATCAAACTGGTCATACTATATAAGTTTTAAAATGATTGTACAAATAATGATAACCTACTTTCTCAATTTGTTGGAGGAGTATGAGATCATGTGCATCCACCCCTTGGCATTTTTCCTCAGATACGATGTCTCAGTAAATAGTAGCTAAAGTCACCATTTCAACAATAACGATATTTCAATAATGACAATAATTGTGACAATAATCATTATTATTGCATATAAACTTTAACTCAGATGAAAACTTCCCCTTTGGAAGTATTTACCCTGCATGAGCCTCAATTTACTTAGCTGTAAAATACAACTATATTGGGAATTTAGTGTGTCACTGAGCATCATTTTTTTATTCCTTCTGTTTATATTACTCATTTCCTTAAGCAATTGATGCACTTTGTCTCCGAACACACAGCACCTCACCAAGAAGCAGGAACACGATAACCACTTACTTAGAATTCTTAGAATAGTAAACTTATCACAAACGTGTATTAAAATTTCTGCATCTTACTAAAAATTTACCATATATCAAGTATGCTTGTTCAAAATCAAGTTATTTACTTCTTAAAATTTAAAAGCATATCCAATATGCAGCAGACACCTAATACAGCAAAGACTATACAATGTATTTTTGTGTTTTGTGCTAGTAATTGGTGAAACATCGGATGTCTAATTCAAAGCTGTTAATCACACGGAAGCCCGGATGCTTATCTGAGACGTATCAGAGCTCTTCAGGTTTTATGATCACGTTGCCAGCGGCCTCCCTCCCCTGACACTTTGCTATTTCAGAAGTCGCAGAATGCAATTTCTCAGAGCCAGTTAAACTTGAAAGGGCAAAGTTCCAAAGAATAAAATTTATGAAATAAATCTATTTGAATAAAATATTAATCAAGGGATCTCTTTGAAGTAAAATATTTTGTAGAAGCAGATATAAATTGCTTTGACCTTTCATGTACCATGCAGAACAAGTATTTGCATTTACAACAATAAATGCTCTACCCATATTTGACAGAATGGTTTGAAAATGAAAAGAAACTTCTACTAAATTTTTAAAAATATAAATCCTGAATACTAATTCTAGGTTAATGCTCATAGGCATTTTGCATTATGTTTTTCATTAATCTAAAATAGGAGATTTCTAACACACTATCAATAACGGAAGGCAAAAATGACACTGCCTGCTATTCAATTACTGAAGTCATATACATGAGGGGCATTTATGTTTTGTTTCCAAGCAATAAAGAGTATGGAAAGTAGAAAACTGAGGCAGTAGGGAGGGAGGAGAGAGGAACACCTTTTTCTTTATAGTTTTGTAGCTTTGCCCAAGGCTGGTCTTTGCCCCTCGTATTTACCTCAATTTTCTAATAATTCATACACGCACTGCTGTTGTCAGTGTGAACTCTGAATTTCCAGGGGCAAATAATGAAACAAGAGAAAGAGTGGAAGTGGATTAGTGGCTAAACATAAATATGGCTTTTGCATTTCATGCTCATCCCAGTGTTTCTATTTAATTATTGCCCACATATTGGATGAAATCATTCACTGTCCATTTGTCATATGGCCAATAGATGGATTTTTTTCTGTGAGAAAAAAGAGCTTTGTATTTTATGCAATTTTTATTGAGTTATAAATGGCATATTACATTACGTAAGTTTAGGGTATACAACATGTTAACCTGACACATTTATATACTGTAGTATGATTATCACTGTAGCATTAGCTAATGCTTCTGTAATATCACCATTTCTTTTTTGTAGTGAGAACGTTTAAGATCTAGTCTCTTAGCAGTGTTAAAGTACATCATACAGTATTGTTGACTATAATCACCATGTTGATCATTAGATATTCAGAGCTTATTCATCTTCTAGTTGCAAGTTTGTACCTTTTAAATAACATCTCCCCAGTCCCCCACACTCCAGCGCATGGTAACCAGCATTCTACTCTCTCTTCCTATGAGTCTGGTTTTTTAAAATTCCACATATTAATAGTATGCGCAGTATTTATCTTTCTCTATCTGACTTATCTCACTTACTGTAATGCCCTCAAGATCCATGTATGTTGTTGCAAATGGCAGGATTTACTTTTTTATGGCTGAATAATATACCATTGTATACATATATACTGTGTCGTCTTTCTCCATCCATCAGCTAACTGACACTTAGGTTGTTTTCATACCTTGGCTATTGTGGATAATTCTGCATAAACATGAGAGTGTTTTATTAATAACCTTCCTTTGGATTTATACCCAGAAGTAGCATTACTGAGTCATAATGTAGTTCTATTTTTACTTTTTTGAGAACTCTTCATACTGTTATTCATAGTGGCTACACCAATTTGCAGTCCCACCCACAATGCCTAAGGGTTTCCTTTTCTCCACATCTCTTATCTTCTTTGACAATTGCCATTCTAACAGGTCTGAGGTGATAGCTCATTGTGGCTTTGATTTTCATCTCCTCGATGATTAATAATGTTGAGTACACTTTCATGTACCCTTGGCCATTTGAATGTCTTTCTTGCAGTAAATGTCTATTCAGTTTTTTTGCCTGCTTTTTGATTAGACTGTTTGATTTCTTTGCTGTTAAGTTGTAACATTCTTTGTATACTTTGAATATTAGCTCCTTACTGGATATGTGATTTGCAAATATGTTCTCTTACTCCTTAGGTTGCTTGATTATTTGGCTGATAGCTTCCGTTGCTGTGAAGAAGCTTTTAAATTTGATGTAGTCTCACTTGATATGTTTTCTTTTGTTGCTTGTGCCTTTGGTGTCATAGGCAAAAATTCATTGCCAAGGCCAATGTTGAGGACTTTTTTTTTTCCCCTTGTTTTCCTCTAAGAGGTATACAGTTTCAAGTTTTTAATGCATTTTGAGTTGATTTTTGAGAGTGTGAGATGGTGGTCCAGTTTCATTTTTCTGCATGTGGTTATCCAGCTTTCCCAATACTCTTTATTAAAGAGATGATCCTTTCCCCATTGTATATTCTTGCCTCCTTTGTTGTAAGTTAATTGACCATATATGCATGAGTTTATTTCTGTGCTCTATATTCTATTCCATTGATCTGTGTATCCGCTTTTATGCCAATGCAATACTGCTTTGATTATAATAGCTTTTAATACAGTTTAAAATCAGGAATTGTGGTGCTTCCAGATTTGTTCTTCCTTCTCAAGTTGGCTTTGGCTATTCAGGGTCTCTTATACTTTCCATACAAATTTTAGGATTAATTTTTCTATTTCTGTAAAAAACACCTTTGGGATTTTGATAAAAATCGTATAGGTTCTGTAGATTGTTTTGGTTAGTACGGACATTTAAACAATAGGAATTATTCCAATCCATGAACATGGGAAAATCTTTCCATTCATTTGTGCCATCTTCAATTTCTTTCATCAGTCTTATAGTTTTCCATGTACAGTTTTTACCTCCTCAGTTAAATTTATTCCTAGGTATTTATACTTTCTGATACAAATATAAAGGAAATTATTTTCTTAATTTCTCTTTCAGATAGTTTGTTATTATTACATGGGAATGTGACTGCTTTTGTGTAATGATTTTGTATGTTGCAGCTGTACTGAATTTGTTTATTAATTCTAATAGTTTTTTGGTGGAGTCTTTAGGGTTTTCTATATAAATATTATATTATCTGCAAATAGAGACATTTGTTCTCCTTTTCTCCTGTGGGAGTTCAGCCCTGCATTGTGTCACCTTGGGGATCAGGCAGCCCTTGAAAAGTTTCTCTTCAGCCCTTCTCCAGTGTGTACCAACTCTAAATTTTTATTTGCTGTAATGAAATCTGGAATCTCTTCTTGGGAAACCCGTTCTTCCACAAGGGCTCTCTTGTCTGCAGGTGTCTTTCCAAATAAGTGACCTACAAGTGTCCCCCAACTGTGGTGAAGAGGTGCTGGGACCAGCTCACAGGATCTTGCTGGTTCCACAGCCTGAATGGAGGTCTGTCTGCCTATGACCCGATGCACAGTAGATGACACTTCTCCTGGTCCCTCAGCACATGGCGCTAGTTCTGCAACTCCCACAGAGACACATTTTTTATGGACAGATGCCAAGTTTTACTTGTTAAAAGTGAAGGCAAAAAGGAGGGATGTCTTATGTTGCCATGAGGTTGATGTCTCTCCAAGAAGACATTTTGGCATGGTAATTTTATATTTAATTAATAATTACCAATTAGTGCTCAAAGAAAATTCTTTTGCTGTTTTATATAATAATATGCATCGATGAAATTATATCATGCCACAAATATAACTTTATCCTAGTTGTAGGATGGTTGCATTTAGTATCTGTGTGGATTACATTTAAAGAAAAAATTAACACAAAAATTAGATAAAAAGAAAAATGCACATCCCTTCTCGCCTACCTATTAAATCTTGATTTAAAAACACTATACAAAATCAGAAAATGTACTGAATAATTGGGTAGGTAGGTTTAAAATAGATTAGTAAGTTACATATATTGACTTTGGGCCTATTTTCATTAGTTAGAATAAAATAGTAACTCTAAGAATTTGTTGAAATTGTCAACATACTCTTGTATCAATTTTATACTTCAGCATATGAATTTTTTAACAAAGTTTCATGTTATTAGTTTGATTTTTGTCTGATTTTAATATATACTGTCATTTTTTATAATGTACTGACTTTTCCTTGAGGATTTTTTTTCTTATGCATCCTTACCTTATTGATAAATAGTAAACAGAAATGGAACATCAAGTTAAGCTGGCCTTATAATGGTTTACTATTATTATAGAAATTCATAGCAACTGAAAGCAGACTAAGCTACTTCCTTGAAAACATGTTAAATGCTAAAAGTAACTTGTAGAATCTGAGAGGAATAAACAAACAAACACAAAAAACCTCCACTGATAAATTCCAACTGAAAACCTGGTAAAGATGTATCAGTAATGAAACTGATAGTAAATGTGAACTTAATATAATTAAAATTTACTTAGCCTTAAAGCCTCGTCCTATACATCTGAAGAGCTCTGCACCTAGCAGAAATGGTGGATTACAGGGATTGTAAACAACATTTGCAAATTAGGTAGAGTAATACTTATTTCTAGTGATTCTAATAAGACCCAATGTCTGTGTGTATGGCATTCATGCAAATTTCATATGGGTGTATAGAAGCGAGTACAATGCCTTAGGTGTATCACGTTAAGAACAATCTGAATAATATTGAATCAAGTCAGAACTAAGCTTTGATTTTTTGATAGTATGAAATTATTGTAAACTATTCAGGTAGAAATACAAATATATGAATAAAAAATTATTGCCTCACAAGACCACTGAAAGTTGCCTAAGCTCTCTGAAGTTATCTATTGTTAAGTACATAAAATTTAGCGATTTTCATCCCAGTATTTCAGTCAAGTGTTCTTAGTAAGATTAAAATTTCCCTAGTGGCTTTTTTGGTGAATGAATAAATGGGAAAATCAGTATCCCACTGCCCTTTGCTCTGCTTATTTAGTGATGTCAAAGTAAAGATTACATAGTCAGTACTTGCTTGTTTATCTGATATTTACTTTTATCTTAAGCATCATCTATTTAAAATAATAAATACTTTAAACATTAAGCAGAAGAATCCAACAAGATGTAATGGGATGAGAGAAAGGGAAACTAGATATTAATCCTCTGTCTAATTCTAAAAATAATTTGTCAGCCTTTCTCATGTAATGTATTCAATTTCTTAGACTCAGTACCCTCACCTAGGAAATAAAATTTGTTGTACTATGCCTGAAGTACTATTATGTGCTATTTCTGTCATCTCTAAAATTTTTATGCAAGCCTGCACCTTAAATTTGTATTATAGGAAAGATTATTAGACCTGTCAAGAATCTAGACTATAATGTTCAGAGATGAATTCCATTTCCACAGAAATTTATGTTCCTGAGAAAAGGCAATGACCTAAATTCTACATAGGATATCGCCAGAAGGTTACTTATCCTTCTCCAATTACCATGATGGGGAAGGATCTATAGGAGTTAAAGAATGGTTCATTTCTGAAATTCAAACTAGATCTTGAGTGGCAAAAATGATAGTATTTCACAGTGATTTGGTTCTGCCCAGTATCTCTTCTAACAAACACTTCATAATTTCTGTTCCATTTTTTACATCACGGGCAGCTGTACAACTCTAAATTAATGTTTGTCAACGTAAACCTATTAGGTAACAAAAATTGAACAAAAGGTATGGAACACAAAAATAAAAATGAATACAAACTTATTATATGATATTTTCCAAATATACTAAAGCAGCTGTCATCATTTAAGTTTGGGGATTAAATGAAAGTCAATGTGAATATTGCATATTTTGTTTTCCTTTTAGATCTAAAATTTATCAATTTCTTGTTTGGAGTTTGCAGCAGAAATTCCAAAGAAGAACAGAATTACTATGTTTTGTTTCTGTTTCTGCTTTTGTTTGCTTTTGTTGTTGTGTTTGGTTTTCAGTTTTCTGGTAATACAGATTTCAATCTTCTCCAATAACAGAAAGTTAATTGCTCACAAAAATAATGAAATTCTGCATTTCTTTAACTGCAATCTTCCTGACTTAAAAGTTAAAAACTTATATGAATATGTCTTATTTAAAGTAACATTTTTCATTTTGATAGGATGGATCAAAAAAAAAAAAAAGACAAGTCAGAATTTAACATTGTTAAAATGACCATGCTACCCAAAGCAATCTACAGATTAATTTTAATCCCTATCAAATTATCAAGGACATTTTTCACAGAACAAGAACATATAATCCTAAAATTTATATGGAATCACAAAGGACCCAGAATTGTCAAAGAAATACTGAGGAAAAAGAATGAAGCTTAAGGCATAACCCTCCCAGACTTAACTATAAAGCTACAGTAATCAAAACAGCATGGTAATGACACAAAAATAGACATATGGATCAATAGAACAGAACAGAGAGCCCAGAAATACACCCACATACCTATGGTCAATTAATCTTCAACAAAGGAGGCAAGAATATCCAATGGAGAAAAGACTGTCCCTCCAACAAGTGGTGCTGGGAAAGCTGGACAGCCACATGTAAATCTATGAAGTAGAACACTCCCTCACATCATACACAAAAATAAACAAACTGGCTTAAACACTTAAACATAAGACAAGACACCATAAACCTTCTAGAAGAGAACACAGGCAAAACATTCTCTGACATAAATTATAACAATGTTCTCCTAGGGCAACCTACCCAGGCAATAGAAATAAAAGAAAAGATAAACAAATGGGATCTAATTAAACTTATAATCTTTTGCACAACAAGGAAAACTGTAAACAAAACAAAAAGAGAACCTACGGATTGGGAGAATATGTTTGCAAATAATGCGACTGACAGGGGCTTCATTTCCAGAATATACAAACAGCTCATACAACTCAATAATAAAAAAGAAATAATCCTTTCAAAAAATGGGCAGAAGACTTAAATAGACATTTCACCAAAGAAGACATACAGATGGCTAACAGGCACATGAAAAGATGCTCAATGTCACTAATGATTACAGAAATGCAAATCAAAACTATGATGAGGTATCACCTCACACCAGTCAGAATGGCCATCATTCAAAAGTCCACAAATGACAGATGCTGGAGAGGCTGTGGAGAAAAGGGAACCCCCCTACACTGCTGGTGGGAATGTAGCTTGGTGCAGCATTACGGAAAACGGCATGGAGATTCCTTAAAAAACTAAAAATGTAGTTACCCTATGATCCAGCAATCCCACTCTTGGGCATATATCTAGAGGGTATTTTAATTTGAAAAGATACATGCACCCCAATGTTCATAGCAGAACTATTTACAAGAGCCAAGACATGGAATCAACCTAAATTTCCATAAACAGATGATTGGGTAAAGAAGATCTGGTGTATATATACACACACACACACCCCCCCCATATATACCATGGAATACTACTCAGCTATTAAAAATGAAATGATGCTATTTGAAGCAACATGCATAGCCCTAAGAAATTATCATACTAAGAGAACTAAGTCATACAAAGACAAACAGCATATGATATCAGTTATACATAGAATCTAAAAAATATATATGCAAATGAACTTATTTATAAACAGAAAGAGACTCACAGACATATAAAACAAACATGGTTAACAAAGGGAAAATAGCATGGGGGAGGGATAAATTAGGAGTTTGGGATAAGCAGGTACAGGCTACTGTATATAAAATAGATAAATAACAAGGTCCTAATGAATAGCACAGGGAACTAATTCAGTATCTTGTAATAACCTATAATGAAAAAGAATATGAAAAAATAGGCATATGTATAACTGAATCACTATGTTGTACATCAGAAATTAATAGAAGATTGTAAATCATCTATATTCAATGGAAAAAAAAAGAACTCAGAAGATGCAGGTGCAATGCTAAGCATATTATATATTCTCTGAAACTAAGACTATAGGTGCATATCAATAAATATTTTAACAAATGTTAGGGAAACAGTCAACCAGTTATTTAGATAGCACTCCTTCCAAATATTTTGAAATGAAATATCATTCTTTTTTTAATATTTTTATTGAAGTATAGTCAGTTTACAATGTATCAATTTCTGGTATACAGCACAATACTTCAGTCATATAGGAACATACATATATTCATTTTCATATTCTTTTTAACCATAAGTTACTACAAGATATTGAATATAGTTCCCTGTACTATACAGTATGAACTTGTTTATCTATTTTATATATAGTAGTTAGTATCTGCAAATCTCGATCTCCCAATTTATTCCCTCCCACTCCCTTCCGCTGCTGGTAACCATAAGTATGTTTTCCTATCATATTCCTAGATTTTGTTCCTATGCACCCAAAGAGGACTTCATTTTTTTAATCTTTCCTGTTGTAGAGAAGAAAGATTTCATTCCAGAGAAGAAATAGACTGCTAAGCCATCCTTCCCCATGTGTTAGGCCCAATCTATAACGGTTTGTTTTCAGGAAATTAAAAATATCACATATTCATACACATAGATATGTTTGGCTTCTTTTCTCAAAGAAGCATTAGCATTTTACTCTGAAAATGTTTTATTAATATATTTTACTGTTATCAGTTAATATCTAAAAACTAAAATATTTACATGATTGATAGCTTACAATTTGCAAAAGCTTTTCACAGATATTATTTTTAGGTTTAACTTTGTTATTGGAAAAACACTTGTGAGTTTTTCTCTCTAGAAAATGGTAGTGAAATAGAATCTCCAAGAACTGAAACACATACATGATACCATGTGAAGAGGGTAATTTTTAAGCCTAGAATTTCACACAGGGAGCTGAGAGTTCTCAGCATTGGTATTCCCTGACAAGCTTCTCCCCATGGCAGAGAGCTGCATGATGCTCTGTATAATGCTGTGAATATGCTGCTGCAAGGATTTGTTTTTGCAAAATAAGTAATGAAAAATGCAATTTATGCCTCTTTTTGTTGTCATTTACCAAAATGTGGAGGATTATCCCTACAGTTAAAAAAATTTTCTTTTCACATCACTCATAAAGCACCAATCAAGTTCTCTCCTCACCAAATTTTGACTTCCACTGCAAACCCAGAATTTTTAAAGATTAAACATATAAAAAATATAGCAGCTCAGAGGCCAGGCTGTTCGCTATAAACCTTTTAGAAAATGTGCTCCTCAGCCTGTAAGCACTCATCTGTTTCCCTGATGAGTTCATGTCTGAATTTCTGGAACTCTCAATGGTAATATAAACAGGTATTTAGGATTCAAGTTATTCTCAAGATAAACATAACTACAGTGAAATTTCTATTAATGCATTAACAAAAGATTAAAATGTGAGTAAAATATTTAAGACACATAAATAATATTTTATTAGATTATGTTTTGTCTGAAAAAAGATTTAAAATGTGTATTCACTTCAGATAATTGAATAAAATTGTATAAAATCAGATACAGATCATAATATAGACTAATTTTGGTCTCTTTTACGTGGGAAAATATTGAGAAATTATTATTTTTTTGCCTGAACTGGCTGAAAGGACTAGATCTTCGAATATTAAAATACAAAAATTATTATTACCTTAACCACTTTCTTGCTCATTGTTCTTGTAAATTACCCATAAGATGATACCAAGAGGACTTCTCAATAAAAAAATATATATATATCAATCAATTTTCTCAGAGTTTTCTATAATTTATGACATTTATATTTAAGGTTAAACATGAGGTTTAACTGATTGCTCTATGGGAAGTTTCAGTGAAAATGATCCCGAAAGTTCAGGAAAGAAAGAAAGTCCTCTGTTCAGAGAGTGAGGAGGTGGCAGAACACAGTCTATCCCTTGTAACCAACCTTCTAAGTCAATGTTCCATGTGCATCTTGTTGTGTGTGTGTTTTTTTTTTTATCATGAATAAAGACCACAATACATCAGCAACAAAAATATTGCTAATTTAATGTTTTTAAAAATGTGTATAACCAATGAAGAGTCTGGTTTTCATACAGAACAAGTAAATGATTTTGGAGAAAGATTAACAGGCTAGGTTTCTGATAAGGTACTAACATTCAGCTCCATACTTTTGTTACACCAGCTTGTGTGACCACCTGCCAGCTGTGATTCATTCTGAGCCATCAGAAACTGAAGTCAAATCACACCGAAAAAAAAAAAAAAAAAAAAAAAAAAAAAAAGACTATGTAGAAAAACTCATTAACAAAATTTAAAAGCTAAGTTTGAGTAAAGAGTGGAAACATTACAACATTTTATTTAGGGAAAAATTTAGATCTTTGAGGGAGGACTGAGAAAATTAGGGATTTAAGAAACTTCTTTGAAATGTTCAATCAAGAAGCCACACTGAGCGCATGTAAGACATAACCACCCTTCTTTAAAGACAGAAGTTCTGTATAAATTACAACATTCAAAAGTAGTCAAGGAGGAATCCCCAGCTACTAAAATGAGAAGGGAATCTGAATCTATACTTTGCCTCCCTTTCCTTTATTCTCTCATCTAGCACAGTGACATGTATATAGCAGGCAAGTGTTAAATATTTGTGGGAAAGTAAATTAACGAAGAGACTCTGTTTGTCCATGGGCTTAAAAAAAGGGGGTAGGGGAAACAGAACTAAATGGAACCTCAAATTTTTTTCTGCTCTATGTTCTTAGAAATTCTATATATAATTACATAATTTCAATAGCTAAAGTATATTTATCAATTTGTTAGTATTAATTCATGTGCCTAGTTTAAGATTTAACATAAAAGTTTGAAGAAAGAGGGCATTTAATTAAATCCTACTGAAGCTATTATTCTCTTGGCTTATGTCTCTTACAGAATCTTAAGCAAAATCCATCAACCTTCAAGAAAGGAGGATTTTAATCCTCATTTCATCCTTTGAGTCTTAATGCTTGGTCATATTCCAGCATTAATTGCTTCATCTCCAAACTAATGAGCTAATTTGCATTTTTTACACTGAGTACTTGCTGTCAAAACATCCATATGAAACTGAAATCCAGTCAGTCATCCATCTATGTATCCTCATGCTTCCGAACATCTGGCTATTGAGAAACTACGGGATGTCTGAAATAGCATTTTAGCATTCAGCTGGAGTATTGTTCATAAACTTTTGAGGTCAAAGGATGCCTGGCAATAGATGACAGCTATCAGCCTAATCACTGGGGGAAACTGCTTGTTCACACATTCACAAAGTTTTGCATGTTTCTGAGACAGATCATTTGAAGCCTGTCCACAACCTCAAGGTTAATTATCTCATATCTTAAAGTTTACTGTTTTGTAATTAATATTTTATGATGAATTATATTGACATTCAAAAAAAACTGTATCCCTATATTGTCTTGTATGCCTATCTTTACTATCTATAAACTATTACACTTTAAAAAATGTTTTCATGCCATCATTTGCTGAATATTGGCTCCTCCATTAGTGTACTACTCTCTGAGGTCAGCTAATTTTGCTCATCAATTGACCATCAGCACCTAAGATATTTTCTAGTCTCAAAGAGGATGGTTGTTGAACTAACCAAGTATTTATGAGAAAGTCAATTTTTTTACAGTTGCAAATATAGAAAACAAGATGCACATGGAACATACAGAAAACTGCAGGAAGAAATTCTGTCTCTCTCCCCCCTTATCTTTTCAAATCTATACTTCCCAACAGCCTTGTAGATATCCCAGGAGAATGGCAGCAATTATTCAAATTCTCTCTTAGAGACTGTGAAGAGGAAACAAAAGTCGAGGTTTTAAAGGATATAAATTTGCCTTAATAGCTTAGATTTAGGAATTCAGATGCATCCCCTGCGTTGTCTCCCTATATTAGATTAACTTCACCTACACAGACATCATCATTTAGGGTATCAAGGTGACAGAAAAGCATCCTAACCCAAGTCCAGGTCATTTAAGTATTTCCTAGCATTTGAAACAATATGTTTATTCCTTCTTTCTCGATGTATTTCCTTCAGCAGGTTTTCTGTACCTCACATCTTCTGTCTCACTGGTAGCTCCTTTGCTGCTCCCTTCTCTTCTCTTATCCATGAATGTTAATACTGAAATGTATCAGACTCAACTCTTACTCTTTCTCTGCTTTACATTTACTCTTCTTGTTACCTCTTCCTGCCCAAGAGCTTTAAATAATTACTACATGCAAACAAATTTAAAAAGTATATGTCTCTACCCCTCTTTCTCCCAAACTCCAAACTCATATAAAACTGGATAATTAAGATATCAAATGTCATATGTTTAAGATTAAATTTCTAATTTTCTCTTCATCTTTCTTAATTTCCTCCTTTCTTCTCACTTGATGATAACTCCATCATCAAGTGAGAAGAAAGGAGGAAATTACAGGATTTCTCAGCCAAAAGTATAGGATTCTTGCAGAATTTTTTGTCTCATTTACACCCCACATCTTAAACTCCATAATCAATCTGTTGGGGAAATGCACAGTAACACCACGGTGCATATTCCACATGTGGATAGCTGTAATGAGCAGTTCCTGCTTTAATACTGAAAATTTTTTCTTAATACCGAGGATGGAGTCATTCTTTTAAAATATAAATAACACAATGCCATTCCCTTTATCTAATCCTGTATAACTGAGTATAAATGTCAACAATCCAGACAATGGCTGAATCCCCACTCGCTCTGGCCTCCCAAACTCTCAGTGTTCTCCTGCTACTTTTTCTAAGCTTAGTTTATTCCACTTCAGCCACAACGGTCTCGTTGTTCCTCAAATATTCTGGGATGCTTCTGACTTCAGGTCTTTATTGCATCTACTTATAATCCACTTTTGCTTCTTGGCTGTCACCCAAAGATTTTGCTCAAATCTTGTCGTCTCAACAAGTGCCCTATTTAACAATCTCAAATATTTGCGAAAATATTCCTTATTCTCTTTACCCTACCCTGTATTCCTTTTTTCTCCCCACAGCACCTTCACTTTCTAGCATACTAGAATATTTACTCACTCGCTTATACCATTTTAATTCAGTACCTCATAGTCTTGATTGAGCAGACCTTGAGATTATGTTCCTGACCTTTGATAAACTACTTCAGAAAAATTTTGTCATCTGGGATGGTATCCAAGAAAGCACTTAAATCCACGTGTACACAGTTGTGTAGGCATCTAGGCATCAAGTGGAACTAAAGGATGATGTGTTTTCACCAGGAAAAGATGAAATGACACAGTTGCAAGGATAATCACAAAAAGTTTCTAGACTGGGCTGTAAAAAAATAAAATAGGAAGTAAAAAGAACATAGTGATTTAAAAAAAATATATATATGAGCTAGACAGGAAAGAAGACTAAGAGGATATTAAGTTTTTAATTGCTATGTTAACTTCACCAAGCTAAATTGAGTACTAGAAAAAGGCTTGCAATTGTCTGTTTACATATAGTTATTCCCAAAATATCCATATGCTTAAGGAAACAACTTTTTCCCTCTAAATGATTGAGTGCATTCGTTATATTGAAAAGGAACCTGTAGGTATTACATGGCATGAAGGAAAATGAAGAATTTTTAAAAAGACTATCAATCTACTACCTTTCTTTTTCTTTGAAATATGCCAAGGTAGTTACATAGTGAAAGAAATGGTCAGATAGTCAGCTGTTTGGTGACAATTATCCTATTTATTAATAAATTATCCTTTATTGTGTAAAACTCCCGAAACTGTCAAAGGCCCTGTTTTTCACTAATAAATGGGCAGCAGAGGGAGAATCATAAATATACATGTATGCACACAAGATTTTTACCACCACCGACACTGGTTATTTTTGTTTCAAAGATAAAAAAAGAAACTATTGCTACACAGATGGTTTTTAAAAATTATTTAAACAATGATACTCTAGTTTATGGAGAAAACTTAAAAGTCTAACAATTTTTTTGTATTTAAAAGTGAAAGTGTTTATTTAAAGAATTCACAGAGATACTTATTTAGTATAAAACAGAATGGAAAACAGCATCTTCCAAAGTAATATAAAATTTCCTGTGAGTTTTTGCACTGGCTTTGTCAAGTCTTAAGGGATTTGTCTTTGTTTGAATCTCAAGGGATGACACAAGGAGAACCTTTTCTGGCTTCACAAGCGGGCTATAGGTAGAAGGGACGATATACAAAGTCTTCTGACGTGTCAATGATTACCAGTGTCTCTGCCCAGCGCCGGTGCTCTATGCACTCAGTGGTAAAAGACGGGATCTGTTGTGGGCTAAACTGTGTTTTCTAAGAGGTATGTAGAAATCCTAACCCCCTACCTAGTCAGAAAACAAATCAATTTTACTAATACATAACCATAATCCTAATGCATTTTGCACTTTTGGGAGGGGTAAGTTAAATGAAAACTAAAAGTCTTTCTTTATGTGACATTTGTCTTTTAAGCCATCAACTCAAAGGTTCTCTGTACTAACTTATTTGACATTTTTGTGGTTCTTTTGGATGTAATTAATTTTGTAGGAGTGCAGAGTTCCTACTGTTAAACATTCAATATTTGTATGAAAAATTTTCTGCTTCATAATATGTTGAAAAATGAGTCATTTGCCTACTAGCACACTAGAAGTATAGTTATAAATTTTTTACTCAAATTCCATGATTTAATTTTATTCTGTTCACTCATCCCACAGACTCCTGAGTAAATTTTGAGAACATGAGAAAATGAAAACAATCTCCCCTTCACAGAGTTAAATATTGTTAAATAGCTTAAGTGAAATAACCAAGCTCTTGAGTATTTTTAAGATGTGCTCAAAAGAAGCTTGTCAAGCTGGTGGAAAGTTAAAATAAATGAATGAGTAGCAGATATAGCTACCCTGGCAAAGGGAAAACATACAGATAGTGCATTGTGCACTGATGATCAATAACTGAATGGTACACATATAATTTGTATTTTTTCAAAATCTATCATACGCACAGAGAATATTTTTCTTTCATAGTAAAAATAGTCAATGTTTGTTGAGAACTTACTATACTTTCACCTTTATGAAGTAAGAATTCTTTTTCCCTATAATGCATAAAAGTAAATATGTAAGATGCCCAAGGGAAGTCAGGCTTAAGAGTGCATTTGGATGATATTTTGTAGTGTCATTTGCTATGCTATACTGCCTTTCAATTCAGCAGGACAATGCCACATGTCTCAAAATCAAAGTTATGAAGACATTGAAAGAAATCAGAATACATATAATAGGATCTCCAAAAGTTATCTTAGCATTTGCATTAATGCTTTTATTTTTTAACATATTTTTATAATTTAAAATAACTAAATGTTAATTACTTGTTGAAATTAATTAAACCTTATTCCTATGATTCCGTTAAACAGAGGGAGTTAGCAAATATACATATACCACTCAGGCTTCTGAACTAAGAATTAGTCGAACCAGTTTCTAATCAAATCCTAGCTAATCAAAAATAAATATATTTCAAATTATTTTGGCTTTATCTAAATAAGTTCATATAAAATTTTAAGAATTTTGCATAATGACAAAAATATATGCACAGTTTCAAAGATTTTTTAAACGACTTCTATTTGAAAAACTATCTTAAGACTCAGTTGTCTTGGTGGACCTACCCTTAAAGTTCTAAGAAATGTTCTTTCATCCATTTGCTCTATTTCTTCACCTACAAAATCAATGATACTTACTGAGCAATAGTTTTGAGCTGGGTATTATGGTAGGGACTGGAAAGCCAGCAGGAAATGAAAGATAATGCTCTCATGGCAGAGAGTCAAGTTCGGAATACACAAAATCTGAAGTAAAATATTCAACATTATTGATGGTGGTAAATACTATGGAAAAGAATAAAGCAGGTAAGAAGATAAGAAAGCCCGTGTGTGTGTGTGTGTGTGTGTGTGTGTGCGTGCATCTGTGTGTGTGTGGTGTTGGAGTCAGTAGCTGGAATTTTAAATACAATGGTGGGAAAAACCTTACCGAAAATGCTATATTTTAATTTTTGCAAATATAGAAATTTTTCTCTTCTCAACACATGAAAAGTAATTTTCTATAATGCTTTAAGTCTGTAAAACTTGAGTTGTAGTCTAACATAATATATGTACACTATTGCACATTTTGCAACTTTAAGATTTCCATGTTTTTGCTATTAGTCACATTAGGATTGTATCTTTTCCTTTTATAATAATGAGGATTTCTTAGGAAAATTCACGAGGTCAAAAACTTGCAAAATAACTTTAGATATTGAAATGATCCACCATATTGATCTTCAAAAGAGTTGTCCAACTTACAATAACTAAATTACTGGCAAAATATAAATTTTATTTTACCATATCCTCAACTACATTTAGTACAATGGTTTTAGTACTACAAGAAAATACTGAAATATTGCCTATTTTAACATGTGTTTTTCTAATAAAAAGCTTAAATTTTTCCAGGTACTTTCTTACATATAATTCTAATTTTGAAGGTTGGCAAACCCCTTTTATTTGTAGGTAAATATTGCTTTTAGTTTTTAAATATTTTAATTAAAATAATTTGCTATGTTAAAGACATTAATTCTTTTATATATCAGAAAAAGTCTTTCTCTTAAAAGGAGGAGAGGGTAATTCTCAATTCTACAGCATCTTAATTTTAGAAACTCTTGTTGTTAGTCATCTCCTTTACAGTGTTTTCCATCATTTAGAAACACAGAAAAAACTTCATCCTCAGAGGTCTGTTAGGTAAATGGGTTTCCCTCCTCTGGGTTTCCTTTGTGTTCTCACTGTTGGCTGTTTCCTATATGTAATTTCTTGGGGTGTTTGAAACAAGGTGGAAGTTAGGGATTTTCTTTCCTGCAATTGCTAACCAGACCTCATTGCACTGTTTTGTGATGATCCATGATTTTTTTCAGCCAATAAATCTCATTTTTGACTTTGACATTCATCATGCACATCACCAAAATATGATGCTATAATGATTAGAAAATGGGTTCAGAACATAATCACTAAAATTATTTGAGCAAATGTCCTGCAGTTTTTTGTAGTCTTAGTAATTTGCCCCCTTCCTCAACAGTCTTATTTCATATCTGATCATTGGCTCTTTTTTTTTTTTTGAGTGAGTTATTTATTTATTTTTATTTTTAACACCTTTTTGTAGTATGGTTCCTGTACCATAAACTACACATATTTCAAGTATACAACTTGATGAATTTTTATAGATGTATATATACCTATTAAGCCACCATCACAATTAAGATAGCTAACATTTCTATCATTTCACAAGAGGTACAATTTTCGAATTCCCAATTTATCCCTTCCAACTCCCTTTACTCCCTGGTAACTGTAAGTTTGTTCTCTACGTCTGTGAGTATAATTAGTTCTTGTTGACAATACTTCCTGATTTCACTCCCCTGCCTAGATTTGTCTTATGTGTCAATGTATTTATTAACTTTCTTATGAAGTCTTATTTTTAAATGTGTTTCAATCGAATTGAAATGATAACTTTCAGTATGCAATTCAAAGATGTACATACCCAAATTTAATACTGCATTGAGGATTTTAATTCAATAACTTAGTTGATTTATTTTCCTAAAAATACTGGCTGTTAAAATATCCTGTTGTTATGCATTATTCCTATACCTGTATATAAAAAACTATAAGCACAAAGCACACTTATGTCAGTTAATTATATCTTTATGTTCAATAGCTTATGATCAAATAAATTCTCAAATATGTTGATGCTAAAAATATCATCTCTCATTTAAATGGGTTTATATGGAGATCAAGAATGAAAATGATCTCTAAAGACTTTGCAATGCCATATTAAATTATAATCCGAATACAACGTGAGTTACATTGTGAATGTCATAATTACTTGATCAGGTTATTCTCAAACAACAGTAGGCTGTAAACTACAATTGACCTGTTATTCATTCTGCAGTCTACTCTGTATTATCCACCTGTTTGTCAGTCTAGCCTTAGGAACTATCACACACAACCTTTGGCTTTTGTCTACTATTGTTTAAGAGAATCTAGGTAGTAACCAGATTATTAATCATCTTCCACTATGTTTTTACCTAATTTAGGTATGTGAGTATGGAGATATCTACAGAAAGGATTAGACGACTGAACTTTAACATTTTCTTCTTGAAACTCTCAAAGATGTACTTTCTAAAAAAAGGGAAAAAAGAACTTCTGCATTAATTTCCTGTTTGTTGTCACCTTAATATAAGTTAATACAACGTGAGACCATCTGCCAGCTGAGATCAGAATTAGAAGGAACGATAGTGTAATGGGTAAATCAGAAGAAGGAAGTATAAATGGGGACATACTTCAGCAAAGATCAAAGAACTCCTTTCAAAAGAGCAAGCCTCAGTGAGCAATTAATAAAGATTGACAGGACAAAGGTGGTCCCCTCAGAATAAGTGAAATTACTGCACGGTCATAAAATGGAGATATCTTTGATGGAAGCTTAATGGAAACTTTATTGTTTAATTTAATAATGGAACTGTATTGTTAGCTGAGATGTCTTTAAAAATGTGATGCCTGCAACTTCCAATTATGTTAATTCAAACTTGTGTCTCTCTTTCTTGAGCTTTCTCATTCTGTGTGACAAAGGAAGCTATTTGAGTTTGAGGATCATAACAACCTCATTTTCCAGAACAGTTTATATTTAAAAATATCTTTCTCCTATTTTCATAAAAAATAATTAAGAAAGTTTTAAAACATTCTTAACTGTGTCAATGATTAATGGAAGATGGAAATTAAGTCAGGAATGGTATTCTTTTCCTTCCAACTTTATTATGAGTTCCTTTATGCAGCTGTTGTCTCTTTACAAGTCGCAGAGGGCACTAGGTAACTTACTTTTATGTCCAAATTGTCTTAACTCATATTTTTATAAAGTTGTATGAGCTGTAGTGAAGATAAATTGTGAAACAGATTCATTCAGTAAACATGAAAAGGATTTTTATGCGGCAATAAAGAATACATTTTCACTATCTTAAGTTGATATGTATAGCTCAGTGAAGGTCTGATCTTTTCCTAAACATATTCTAAAAGGCACCATAGCTTAATCAGTGGAAATACAGGGCCTTAGATACTGACAGCCCTGCTAGTAAACTTCCGCTCAATCACTTGACAATTTGTGTTTCGAGTCGATTGCTGTAAATTTTTGAGACCACTCTACTCATTTGTAAAATGGGGCTATTGATGCCTCCTGGACAGAGTATTAACATGGTATCATATTAATGTGATACTGACAGCACACTGTAGATGCTCAATTGATAAGAGGAATTAATGTTATTAAATATTGCTTCAATATCATCTGAAGGCAGTAAATACCATTTAGAGAAGAAAGAAGTTGATGGCATTCAAAAACACTTCAATTTGTATTCACTCATATGTAAAATATGTCATTATTAAGATAATATTTTAACTCATCCCTAATTTTAAAGTGTTCAGATAATTTAAATTAATCATACTATTAAGGTACCAGTATTTTCTATAAGGAATTGTACTATAGATTGGATGAATATGAATACATAAGCTGAATTTCATGCTTTATCTATCCAAAAGTTGCTAGATATTTGAGCTCTTTGAGCTTTTTTTTCTATTAAGAATAATGCTGCTATAAATAATAGACTATGCAAGTTTTCGTGTGGGCATGATTTTATTTTTTTTAGGTATATACCTGGGAATGCCACTGCTGGGTCACATAACAGCTCTGTTTAACCTTTTAAGAAACTGTAAGACGTCAAAGCTGCTGCATCATTTTACATTCCATCAGCATTGTGTGAAGGTTCATAGTTCACTACTTATTTCACCATCCTAATGCCTGTAAAGCGGTGTCTCTGTATGGTTTTGATTTGCATTTCCCTAAGGGCTACTGATGTTTCATTGAGCATCTTTTCATGTCTGTATTGGTCTTTGTTACATATTCTTATAGAAATCTCTATTCAGATCATTTAATGATGTTTTACTTATGTTATTTGTCTTTTATTATTGAGTTGTAAGTGTTTTTAAATAATCAGGACACAAATTCCTTTTTAGATACATGATTCGCAAATTATTTCACCCATCCTCTGAGTTACTTTTCAGTTTCTTGGTGGTGTCATTTGAAGAACAAAGTTTTTTTTTTTTTTTTTTTTGTGAAGCTCAATATATCTGTTTTTGTCTTTTGCAGCTTGTGCTTTTGGTATCACACATAAAAAGGCTTTTTCTATCCAAGCGTAGGAAGAGAAACTCTGATATACAAATATACCTCATTTTATTGCACTTTGCAGATACAGAGTTTTTTACAAATTGCAGGTTTGTGGCTACCCAGGGTCAAGCAAGTCTATCATTGCCATTTTTCCAACAGCATTATTTTTTGTTTGTTTTACTGATGTGGTGGTTTTATTTATTTATTTTTTTATTGAAGTATAGTTGATTTACAATGTTGTGTTAGTGTCTGATGTACAGCAAAGTGATCAGGTATGTGTGTGTGTGTGTGTGTACACATATATATATTCTTTTTCCATGTTATTTTCCACTATGGTTTATTACCAGGTATTGAATAGTTCCCTGTACTAAACAATATAAACAATATCTAGTTTATATACAGTAGTTTGTATCTGCTAATCCCAAACTTCTAATTTATCCCTCCCCGTTCACCTTTCACCTTTGCTAATCATAAATTTGTTTTCTATGACTGTGAGTCTGTTTCTGTTTCATAAGTAAGTTTATTTGTGTCATATTCTAGATTCCACATGTAAGTAATATCATACAGCACTTGCCTTGTTCTGACTTTACTTAGTATTGATAATCTCTAGATCTATCCACATTGCTGCAAATGACATTTTTTCACTCCTTTTATGGCTGAATAATATTCTATTTTACATATACATATACCACATTTTCTTTATCTATTCATCTACTGATGGACATTTCAGTTGCTTCCATGTCTTGGCTTTTGTAAATAATGCTGCTATGAACATTGGGATTCAGATATGTTTTTGAATTAGTTTTCTCTCAAGTGGGATTGCTGGATCATAGGGCAACTCTATTTTTAGTTTTTTTAAGGAACGTCTACACAATTTTCCATAGTGGGTGCAACAATTTACATTCCCACCAACAGTGTAGGAGGGTTCCCATTTATCTATATCCTCTCCAGCATTTGTTATTTGTAGACTTTTTGATGATGGCCATTCTGACTGGCATGAGATGATACCTCACTGTAGTTTTGATTTGCATTTCTCTAATTATTAGCGATGTTGAGCATCTTTCCGTGTGCACATTGGCCATCTGTACGTCTTCTTTGGAGAAATGTGTGGGTTTATTTCTGGGCTCTCTATTCTGTCCACACAACAGCATTATTTTTAATTAAGATAAGTACATTGTTTTTTCAGACGTAGTGCTATTGCACACTTAATAGACTACAGTGTAAATATAACTAATATGCACTGAGAAACCAAAAATTTGTGTGATTTGCTTTATTGCAATATTTGCTTTCTTGTGGTTGGTCTGGAACTGATCCTACAATATCTCTTAGACATGCCTGTATTCTTTTAAGTCATACAGTTTTAGTTCTTACATGTTTTCTTATTTTTCTATTCTTGTTCTATTGGCAATATGATAATGTACCTGTTAAGAAAACTTTATAAAGTAAGACCTGATCTATGGAGATATAATTTCCCTAATTTGTTTATTTTCCTGGTTTTTCTCCACCATTGTAGTTTGATTATTTGTTTTCTATGAAATGTTTTAAATCAGTTTGACAAAGAACTCTGATAGGAGTTTTTATTTGAGGTTGCAAGAAACTTACAGATAAATTTGTGAGAAATTAGCATCTTTAAGTTATTAAGTTTTTTAATCAATGATAATAGGCTTTTAGATCTATGTACTTTTCATCACATTTGACTTCTCTATACAATGACTGTCCAATCTCTGCTAGATTCAGGCACAACTTTTCAAATATTTACTCATGCCTAATGTGCATTTTGATGCTATTATGAATGTCATTTGTACTTTTAAGATATTTTCCAATCGCTTGGTATTAAAATGTAGTTTTTTAATATTGTATATGCAGCCATAAATTTACCAAATCCACTTATTTATTTGAATATTTTTCCTGTAGGTTTCTTTGTATTTTCTATATACACAGTCATCTGAAACAAAAATAATGGCATTTATTTCTTCCTTTCTCATCATTATTCATTTTATTTTCTTTTTCTATACTAATTTTGTAGTTAGATCCTCCAGTAGAATGATGAATGAAAATAGTGACAGTGACCTTTCTTGTTTTCAATTTCAATATTTCACAGTTCTGTAGAGATTGGCAGGAAATCTTAAGTAATTAAGTTCCATTCTCTTCTAAATGAGCATTGAGCTTTTCAAATACTTATTACAGATAAGATCACATGATATTTCTACCTCATTCTCCTAATGTAGTGAACTGAACTTTATGGTTATAAAATGTTAAAACAAATATACTCTATTAGCATAAACATCATTTGGTTATGAGGTGTCCTGCTTCCTATATATTGCTTGATTCAATTTAATTGTTTCAAGATTTTGCATCTAAATTATTCAATAGAGAATAGTCTGTAATTTTTCTTTCTTTTGGTGTCCTTGCCTGACCCACTTTAAGTATATAATTGCCATTTCTTATAACAGTGAAGGGAGTGAAAATGAAGATGTTTAAAACATACTTTTTAGGATAAGAGTAGATGCAAAGTTCATCTGGGGGCTTGTTAAGTGAAATACTTTTATTATTCATCCAAGGGGAGATCGCAAGTAGGAAACTGAATATAGAAATTTGAAAGTGCAGACATGATCTGAGCATCAGTGTTTGAAATTGGGACTATTTGGAATTTGTAGACATTTATGGTATTTAAAGCCAGGAGACTCCATTTACTCAGAACATTGATAAAAGAAGAAGTCTAAAGACACATCCTTAATAAGATGACATTTGAAATTCAGTGAAAGGAGGAGGAACTGTCAAAATAATTGCCACTATGATAGGAAAAAAAAAAAAAAGGAAGATAGGGACCTGAAAGGCAAGGAAAGACAGTGGCATGTGATGCTGAAAGGCTCATGTGGATGAGGTCTGAACTGACCTTGGAACTGAGAACATTCAGGTCAGAAGTAACTGTAAAGAAAACTGTTGAAGCATAGTGACAGGAAATAGAACAAAAAATCTAATCTGATTTTGGTCCAAGAGATGTCAGAAATAGAAAAATTGAAGTAATTTAGTACAGAAATGCTTTGAGGAGTTTTGTGTAAACATAAGAAGACAAATGATGAGCTACCTAAAGGAGGATCTGAAGGTAACAGAAGGCTTTGTCTTGATTTGCTTTACATTACGATTATAGTTAGTATAACGTATCTGTATTTGTACGCCAATGATCAGTAGAGTGAAAATCGCAAGATCACTGGCAGAAGGGGGGCAATTGTTGGCTGGATGTCCCTGAGTGCTCAAGAGCAGATGGAAATGAGGCAATTAAAAAGTAAGTTAACGTGGTATTTAACTCAGCCTAAATTCTGCATTAACTAAGCTATATTTGATATTATACTCTAAATTCACACAGAAGGGGCCACAAAAATACCTCTATAATTTCTAGTTCTGCTGAGGACATTGATCACTCTGTGTTCCAGTGTCTTCTAAATGCTACTGCAAGTAAGGTGCTTGTATCAGGATTTATTATCTGAAGAAAGGTCTCCTTGGAAAAACATGTTCCCCTTTTCCTTGGAAATTCTTGTTTGCAAAAAGAGAAGACTGTTATAGGTAACTAATATATTTTTTTCTCCTAATATCATTTTCTCCTTTACTTAAAAGAAAATCTCCTGTGTGTATATACTTTTCTTTTCTTTTTACTAGATTAAATTAGGCAGGAATAAATTTTTTCAATAAATGGAAGCAGACTGATTAAATAACACAATGAGCAGGAATTCTAATGAACAGCTTTATCATTTATCAGCAAAGAGTAGCTTTAAAAATGTTTCACTATCAAAAAACTCTTTTATTATTTCCTAACATAAATCTCCTACTTATAAATATTTTGCTTAATAACTACACAGTTGAGTGAACTTTTACTAACAAACAAAACCTCCCCAGTCATTACTGCCATAGGGCTCACTGTCCAATCAAACCTGCCGGGGAATATTTTGGGGACAGTAATAGGGGCAAATACAGCCTCCTAAGGGGTCCCAGGGCAAGTTCATGTATTCTACACTGCACAAGGTACGAAAAGTCTTCTAAGAAGAGTGACAATTAGCCTACACTTTGAAGAATGAATGTGGGAGAAGACAAATAAATAAGGAAAAATAAGTCACAAGGGAAATGTCTTTATATTCCCTCAGAGTGAGTATTTTACATTAAAGTTATTTAACTAAGCTATTCATATTATAGGTAGAGACATAAAAGAACCTCAGATTGATTTTGCGACATCGTAAACATATATGACCTCAGTTTAGTCATTAGAAAGTATGTAGAGATTGCAAGAAAAAAGTTAAAAAGCTCCTAAAAGAATACAGGTACTATATAGGAAAAGATATATGGCAAATGGGTATAAACACACACACACACACAAAATTAAAATGCAGCACCAGTGAGTTAAAACAAAAACTCCATAGCTGTTTAGGTAGCTATTCATAAAGTACATTGAGTTATAATGTTTAGCCACGTAATCACATGTAATTGATAGCAATTATTTTTCCCTGAAAAAAAATCCATAGTTTTACTCAGAGATTTCTAAAACCCATTTTAAAATTAGAACTATTGCATTTATCTCGTTTAAATACAAGTATAAACATTCAAAAATGTTTAGCCCATGAAAAACTATTCTCAAATTTTATTATAGCTTCTTTTGTGTTAATTATCCAGTAATGCAGGCTTATTTAAAAAGCTAGATGAGTGAACAATATGGAAAGCCATAAAAGATAACTGTTATTAAGGAGCTTTAACAAACCATGATATGTGTCTGGGTGTGTGTGCGTGAACACACATAAGGGGAGCACTCACAGACACATATAGTCATTAATTCTTCTTAACTAGGCTGTAAGTGAGTTCTTCTGGTGACATGTCACTTTTGGTATTCAAGGAGGAGAATTACAGCAGGCTGCAGAGAAATTCAGATGAGGTTTCCTAACAGGAAAATAATTTGAGATTGATCCTGTTGATTTGATTTTGATAAACAATGAATAACTGGGTTAGAGAGTAGAGGCAACCAGTCTGGTGTCTGAAGTCATGTGATTAAAGTGACAGAGGAAGAGTCAAAGAAGTGTCTTCAATAAGCAGAGTCCAGTTTTCCCAGTAACTAAATCACGTGGATTGTCGAGTTTGTAACTCCTCTCCCAAATACACAGTTCATTTCTGTACGTCTATTCACTCACTAATTCCACAAGCAGTTATTGATACCCTATCATATTCCAGAAAGGACAATATAGTCTGAGAACACAAAGGTAAAGAAAACATAACTTAACCACAAAGAGACAGAATTTAGTAGGAAAAAATGACTCATTCACAATTTATTGATGCATTGTGTGATAATTACCATGCAATAACAATACTGCAACTTAAAATGGCATCTTGATTAGAAGAATAGGGAGACTGGTATTGGAAAGCACACCCTGATTTTTGGTTCTGAAGTTGAGCACCACCATATATACAGAATAACCAGCTCTCTGCTAACCACAGGAGTGTCCTGGAAAGAACACTGAAATGGAATTCATAAATCCACAATTCAAATACTAGTTCATTTATTGGTTTAATGAACTCAGACAACTGAACTGACTGAGAGGTGAAGAGATCCAAGAATTTCTGTTTTATTAAATCAGTAAGTGGAATCTTGGGGCCCTGCAGTTAACAAAGCCGCACTTTACACAACCTAGGGATCTTTAACCCATTCACAGAATTCCTGAGGACATAGTAAATATCATCCAGAAATATGTGCTATCTTTAATTGCATCATATGTGACATTTATGGTTTCAAAGATTTCACAGAGCCTAATTTGATTTTTAATCTGTACAGTTTTAAACTGTGTGAGAAAATCAATAGTTATTTTTATGACAGGTCAAATTTTGCAGACACTGAATTTTGGGACTGTTTTAGGAATCTTTTAGTACTAATTAAGAGTAAAAAAAGAATGCTTTTATTTTCCTGTCCAATGTCATTATTTCATTTGT